>NC_079449.1:39241778-39251778 GCF_903798145.1 Danio aesculapii
ATGTAATTGCTGCCTACAACTTTCATTTTTGAGCATCAAATTAAACGCAACTTTAATCTTTACCATAAACATCAGTGGTTATATATAAACTATAAACTGTTCCCAGTACTTCTGTATTATTTCACTGTTCTTGATTTTTGCATTTTTTCAAACAGATTTGAATGGATTCATAAACACGCAAATCACCGTCATTTATAATTTATGTTGTGTGGTTGTTGAGATCCCGATCTTTTAATGATTAATCGTGCAGCTTACAGTGAATGTATTAATGCAAGCTAAATAAGTAGTCAAGTGACAGAAAACACCTTTAATAACCTAAGAAACCCACCACCACTCACAACTTCTTATATATCAATCCGCGGGTCACTTGTTTTCCAAACCAAGGGTTGTGATGCCTTACACCCCTAATTGCAATCTCCATATAATTTCCCAAGATGACTTGAGTAACTCTATTTGGAAAGTATTTACATTTTTAGGGGAGTGCATCTGCATAAAATATACAAAATTATACAAAAATATACCAAATAAAATAAAAGCACAATAGAACAAAGATTCAATGGAAATAAACAGCGCTTCATAGTTTTCAGTGGATATTTAGAACTTCTTGTGCCCAAATGGTTTAAATTTGTTTAAAATCTTACAGTCACAGGGCTTAAAAATGCATTAAAATGAAAGTATTTCATACTATTACATTAGGTCAAGCTTAATTTATCCCAACATGACATTTCAGATCCGGTGATGTGACTATAGCAGATACACACATTGCAATATTAATGCTAAAATGATATATTGTGCAGCCCTAATCAATATAGTACTGGGATATTTTAGCTTTGATTTAAAGCATGTCCTTCGCTTACCTTGTAGAAATTGAAGACCAGATCTAATTCACACACATTGTGGAAATACTCATTAAGAACCTGTGGAGAAAGAGAAAATCATGCATCAGTGGCGTCATTCACTTTAGTAATGAGCAGCAGAAGAATCAGCTGGCTGTTTTTTTGGGTTGTGACCCAGGCATCTGTTTGTTTGTAGTCCATTTGCTTTTAGTATGTGGGCTGGTTTGGGCCAGTGGTGGTGTTGGGGGAGTAGTTTACAGTGAGGGTCAAAGGAAGTCCCAGAATTCCATGTCACAGTGTTCTTGAACTCCTGGCCGCTGCTTTCCCTCACGGCCACATTCCACAGTAAAAACTACACCAATACAACTGTCCCACAGTGCTGCTTATGGATTTACCTGGAGAGAGCTCTCACTAATGCTCATTTACTAATGATGTGTGGGTTACACTACATTGTTTTTAGATTGGAAATATTTCCAGCTAGGCTGATGCACTTAGACAATATATACAATATTATTATACAGATAACAAAATTATATAATTCAATAATATATATTATTATTATTATTCTGTCATTTAGTTATCTCTGCTAGAGCTTAGGAATAAACAGTATTAAGGACTAAATTATGTTACTTGTGTTAATCTACAATATACAAATTAGTATTGATTTTATTATAATTAATATTATTTTGTTTGTCAAATGTATATATTTTTTATAATTATGGTATTTAGTTTAATTTGTGTTGCAGAAGTTTTTAGTGTGAAAAGGAAGTCTTATTTTGAATTGTGATTACTTTATATAAATGGATAGATGGAAGAAGATCGCACATGGTCACATCGTCCCAGCTATGAGGTCTGCAAGGCTCGTGTTTGAATCGGAGAAGGTTCGGACACTTCATATTTCATTGTGTTTGTTGTATTGAGTTTGCTTTGTATATTGAATTTAAGTGATGTTTGTTTATTTGTATTTGGTTTTCATGTTTATTCATTTCTGTTTTTCTTTATAAAGGCTCTTACAGATCAATTTTCCAGAGATGTGTGTGAATTCTGCACTCAAATAAATTGTAAATCACCAGTGGAAGAATCCATTCTTTATTGAGCCAAACAGTTAAACATTGCCATATATACCTTTGCCATATAAGGTAAAAGGTCAAAGAACTTTGCAAATTGCGGGAGGATAAATCAAAAATAGATTAACTACATCACTATGTGACCCTGTTTTCTTTTTTATTATATTAAAATTTTATTCATATAGCCCATTTATAAACAGCCATTGTTAACCAAAGTTTCACAAAAACAGAAAAAAAAATTATTAAATAAACTAAACTATTCAAATACTGTATGTGAATGAATAGCATGGTTTGCTTGAAATTGGTGGTGTTTTCTTATGTCTTGTCTCTAAATGAAACCCGGACACATGAACTTCATCTCCAAAGATGCTTTGAAATTTACTTCAACAGCACCTTACCCTTCAAATAGAGGTTTGGGTCAACTTGACTATGAAAGAAATATTACTGTTGCACTATAGAATATACAAACTTAAAATTATAATGTTTAATAATACTATTTTGAAGAAATAATTACACAAGTGTGAATCCACGTTTCGATTTTAATATAAATTAAATTTGTAAAAAAAAAATTTGAAATTTATGTATTTTGTCAAACTCTCAATAAACTGAACAATTAAATCAATTAATGCTAAAATGTATTTAAAACCATAAAAATTTAAAAAATAAATTAAAAGACAGCCAAAAAATTACTTGCAAAAAACAAAATGCTAATTTATATACCGTAAAACAAGATAAAATGTGGAATGCATTTTAATTCTGCTGATAACTATTCTGAATTTGCTTGATAACAGAAGCTTCTGATTGGAAGTTCGGAAGTTCAGACAAAAGTCTGGTCACCTATACAACTTTCAGGAACAACAGATAATAACTTGACGCCTTGTCAATCATTTGGTATCAGAAGTGGCTTATATGAAAGGGAAAGGCCTTTAGATTTCGCTTATTTTACCAAAATAAAATATGATCATGATTTGATTTTTAATGATTTAATTAGGACAGTAAGGTCAACAGATGATTTATCGTAAAAATCTACCTTCTGCCACTTTTCCAAATGATTAGAAGTCAACTAGAACTATACGTCAAGTTATTATTTGTTGCTCTTACATCTGGGATCGACGACAAGACTTTTGTCAGGTAGTGTATGAAATTTTAAAGCCATTACAGAGAAAAGAATATATATTATACATATCAAGATTGTTTTAGAAGACATGTCAACCAGACCTAATTAACAACGTTTCTTTTAATGACCAGGAACTTGGTTATGTTAATATTTGTAGGAGAGCGAGCAGGCAATCACTTTCAGACCACATTAATTTATCATACAGCACATTAATGGCCTTCATTAAAGTTCATTTCCTGACGTTTTAAAGCTAGCAACTTAAACTTCCCTTAAGAGTCTGCATATCTCATTTGATTACGCTACATAAAAGTCCATAGAAGAGTGATTTTTAATTACGGATTCTGTGCAGCATAAATCAATTTAGTGCTCAGGAAGTGTGCTGATTGCACCATTTAACTGCTCAATTGAATGCAAAACACATTAGGTAATGATTTTATTAGACGCGAGCCAAATGGAGTCCATACATATACATAACTCTCATGATCTCAAGAGATGCAGCAGAATCCCACGCCTCAATCTATGCTTTCTAAACACACACAAAGTGGGTTGAGGGTAGAATCAGCAAGATTACACTTTTAATAAGAAATGAGAGAGGATGGGTTGTTGAATTATTAGAAAATAATGCACATGTGACTTACATGTGACTTATTTCATTTAAACCATGGTTACCACACTTAAAGGGGATCTATTATGCCCCTTTTTACAGGATGTAAAATAAGTCTCTGATGTCTCTAGAGCAGGGGTGGACATACTCGGTCCTGGAGGGCCAGTGTCCTGCACAGTTTAGCTCCAACACTAAACAAATACACCTGAACATGCTAATCAGTGACTATGTTTACATGGACATCAGTAATTGGAATATTTGCCTTAATCTAATTAAGACAATAATAAGATTAAGTCGTTTACATGAGTTGCTTTTTTAATGTTTCTTTCATGATCCTGTTTTACATGTTATAGCACATAATTAGATTAACGTCATTGCATCACCGCGCTATCCGCATTTCCTCCGGAGTTTCATGTAATTTCGGGTGTTTCATTATTAATTTGTTGACTTTAACTGCGGTTTGGCACTTTTGACTTTCATTCGGGCATGCCCCCCATGACAAACAAGGGGGGGAGGGGGGTGGAGGACTATCCTGCCGCAAAATGCAGTGAAAAGCCCTACATGATGGTAATAGTTTGATTAAGGTGTTTACATGTCTGTAATGCACTTTAATAATGCGACTAAAATCGGCATACTCCCCACTTCTTAATTCGATTTCCCTTTAGTTCGATTATGACCTTAATCTGATTAAATTAATGAAAAAAAATAGCTGTTTACATGGTTAATCAGCTTAATCAGAGTCTTAATCGCATTAAAATCGAATTATTGAGGTCCATGTAAATGTAGTCAGTGTCTTCAAGATCACTAGAAATCTATAAGCAGGTGTGTTTGATTAGAGTTGGAACTAAACTGTGCAGGGCACTGGCCCTCCATGACCGAGTTTGCCCAGCCCTGCTCTAGAGTGTGTATGTGACGTTTCAGCTTAAAATACCACAGAAAATATGTTTTAGAACTAGTTTTGAAACTTTCCCTTTTAGGCTTTGATCCAAATTGTACGGTTTTGTTGACTGTCGATTTAAATTCTAATGAGATTGTGCTCTTCTCAAAAGAGGGAGGAGCTACAAACGCCTATGCATCAACATAGAAGCAGATTTAAAAGAGGACTAATGTTATGTCAGTGAAAAAACTGTAAATGTCAAAAAAATGAAAGAGAAGAAAGCAGTCTATAGAGACCAACGTGTTTATTTATGCACCCTAAAACTCGCCGAGTTCTCTCAGATCGTATCTTAGATAGTTCACACATTGTGATCAAACTTTGGTCAATTCCCAGCTGAAACTACTTTAGCTGTGCGTTTATCTGAAAATAATCCCAAACACTACAATATTCATCAGCCAATCGGAATCAAGCATCCCAAAGAGTTACAATGTAAATTGAGTTAAATCTGGCTTTTGTAAAATTTACCTCAACAAAGTTGTGAATAGCTTCCAGGTATGCCAGGTTATTATCCGTCACATCCACGCAGATGCAGAAGTACAGGCCAGCATACCGCCTGTAAATGATCTTGAAGTTTCTGAACTGCAGAGGAAAAATAGCATATAATGTTTAAGACCAATACATAGGCACCATTTGACCACAAATGTAAACAATTCCTGCCTAAGGCCTTTAAAATGATATGAAGTGTGATGTTTATAAAAATCGAATAAGGATTAGAATCATAAATGGTAAAATTGAATAGCTGGCACTACAGACACTATCATTTCAGCATGACATAATATTATTTTAATTGTTTGGATACTTTTTATTTTCTCTGCATGTAGCCAAAATGAGGATCCCCTTACGAGGAAGCATAGATAAAGTAAATATAACAATTTAGAAACAAATTTTCAACCTAAAGAGAAACTTATACAAATTATTTAAGATTTATTTTAATGATCTTTTCACAATAAGGTACATTAGCTACGACCAGTGTTGCCAGATGTAGGCGTGCCCAATATGGCAACACTGGCCATATTGGTAATTTTTTGTGGGTTTTTTTTATACAATTTATTTTTCCTATAGAGAATTTTTTTTTTATAAAAGGTCTTGTTTTCAAGCTCTATTAACCATAACCAGCTATGAGGTAGTACAATCACTTTTTTTAAGACAAAAAACATGATGAAAAAACACAAAGGTACCAGACTGTCCACCTAATTGCTTTAATTAGAGAAAGAATTTTTAAAAGTTTCATTTAAAGTCATGACTAATGTAGTTTTTCAACATAAATTTAGGTGCTAAACAAGGCTATTTTAAAAACAACATCAAGAGATGCTTTCAACAAAAGCAAATTCTAAAAACCTCATCCTTCTTCACAGGTCTGTCTTTAAGTGTTCACAAGTTATTATAAAAGCCAACATGCTTATAATTGTTTTTTTTTTTACTTCCAGAACCCAACTACTTAGGCTGCATTTACACTGCAGATCTTGATGCTCAATTTCGATTTTGTGACTGTATCCGATTTTTTTGATGACTTGCTTACATCATCTTTTAAAAGTGACTCGTATCCGATCTTCTGCATTTACACAGCACACGGCAAAGGCCCAATGACCAAGAAAAAAAAAAAAAAATAAATAAATAAAGAGCGACTGACTGACAGCTGATAATTAAAGAGCGATCTTTTCTTTATTCCTGTATGTAATCTGTTCGCAGCCTTTGACAAGCTGTTTTACAATAGTTTATGACAGAAAGGTTCTCATTTGTCCATCTTCTTTTGATATAGAGGCCTTTTTAAAACCTTTAGGCATCGTAATGTAATGTCCATGGCGTGATTTATGCACGTGATGTATGCACTAGTTTTATATTAGTTTACGTTGCGGACATTGCAATCTCTCGCTCTCGTTCACATGCTTAAATACCTGTGCTATATGACAATATAAAAGCTGTTTTAGTCTTCGCGTGTGAGGTTTAAGGTTTGCGACTCTGCTGAAGTCTGTTCTGAAATAAAAGCATCAGACTTGATGTCATTCGCTATGGTTTTTAATTATGCGCGACTCGATCTACCTGCTTACACTGCAGACACGAGGGCACAGATCCGATTCATATCGGATAAATTTCCGCATACGAACAAGGCCTGCATCTGATTTGATTAAATCGGAATCCATGTGATTTGTTCCTGCTTACATGTACATCGGAAAAAAAAAAATCGGAATTGGGTCACTTGAACAGTGCAGCGTAAATGCGGCCTTAGTTACACTTCATGGTCATGTACACGCTGTAATGTTTCAGGAGAGAAACTGCATTTAAATATGGTCATGAATTCACATAATTATAAAATCTTGTGTGTACAGAACACAACTGCCTCCTAAAATTGCAATGATTGGTACTTGAAAACTACAGAAATATGCTGCCATTTTGTTTGCATTTGGCATCTGCCTATTTGACCAAGTAACAGCAACCAAAGACTTGTTATAGAGTGGAGGAACTATAACCTAAATATGTTTGCAAAACCCCGGAAACGAGTTAGCATTTTATCAGTTCTGGTTCCCTCATCCCAAAGTCAACGTTTTTTTTAAATGGGATTTCGATTAAATCGCTTAAATAACAAACTCAAGATACTTTCATGTTTTATTCTACAACATAAAACACAATAGTTACATCCCATTCTTGATTTATTCATTTATTTTTTACATCGGTTACGCTTCTTTAAATTTTTTTTTTTTTTTTTGGAATTCATATTGTCTGTCGATAATTCCTTCACTTGTAGAGACCGTCATGAAAGATTAATTTGCTGATCATTATTTGAATTTAATGATTTTATGAAGCTACTGCTTACCAGTACAGCCTGTCTCTTTCCCTCTCTCAGTAATGCAAATGTGTAAATAACTTTGTAGAAATACATAAATATTAACTGTCATTTTAAATTGATCAACTGATTTTTCATCAGTTTTTTCCTCATCTGGACACATTTCACTCTGTCATAACTGCAATATTTGCACTCCTCCTAAAAATGTATAGCATAGGTGACTCCATGGGCTGCTTTTCGCTGTACTTATAGAATATTAAATGTTGTTCTCCATCCATGATGGAACTTGCAGGATGCTGTATGCACGCACATGATACACTTATTTAAATATGTCTTATGATAATACTATGTAGGCACATTGATAAAACATATAGTATGTTTTAAAACTTTTACAACAACCGTAAAACAACTGTATTTTGTACATAAAAAAAAAACTATCCAGAAGGCACGTAGGTTTATATACAGATTTGTTTTAGTATATTTGTATTTGTTTATAATATATAGCATGGATTATACTAAATTAAACCGAGAGAGCAAATCTTTGCCATTAACTGGGTTTCTAAAAATATGCTTGAAAAGTTGTCTGTAGCAGGGTGGTGCTGACGTCACAGGCGAGCGCCCCGAAGGCACTGTAGTCTGTTTATAGCCTAATGTTAGCTTTTCAGTTCTTGCGTTTGCATTTAAGATCCAAAAGTGCTAAAAGTTGTATTTTCATGTGAGGATTATCCGGCTGGACAAAACGTGTAAGTGTAATGAACATCGTTTGAATACAAAGCTTATTATTTGCAATCTTCGAAAAGCCTATGGGAAAATCCTATGGGGATTTTATCGAGAGAACCCGTTTTATGCTAGCATTCAATTGGCCTACAAGATGACGTCATAATCATAGACGTCATAACTCCATTATGGTAAACGCTTTTTTAACTAAACTGAGGTGTTCGGTTTCATTTAACTGAGGACTCATTTAACAAACAAAATTTGCACCACAGTTGCACTTGCACAAAGAACCACCGTGAGTGTCAAATGTTAAAAGCGAGTGTTTTACCTCAACAAAGTTGGTGTGTTTGGCATCACGGACTGTCACTACAGCATGAACCTCTTCAATCAGCTTCTGCTTCTCGTCGTCATCAAACTGCATGTACCACTTGGCCAGCCTGGTTTTCCCTGCCCGATTCTGGATGAGGATAAAGCGGATCTGGAAATAAACAGTAAAATAGTAACAATTAGTAAATCAGTCGGTAAAGCGGAGGAAACATAAACCTTATTGGGGTAAAGTTGGTTTTATTTTCTCACATATTTAGAGTTTTTCCTTAATAATATTAATATTCCCTGATATTAATATAATTTCAAGAGAGTATTCTTTGCAAATTCTAGATAAGAAAACCATATTAGCAGGTAATGGCTATCAAAGTACAACATCGTTCACAGTCTATTAAAAAGTGCTAATGTTGTTTTGAAGTCATATTTACATGCAATTTCAGACCAGATATTCAAAGTAATGTGGTAAACAATATCATAGAGATCGTGTCACAAGTTGTCACTGTTCAATAATAAGCGACTGTGCCAATTTTACCTCAATTTAAACCTGACATGTCACGTGCTTGCTTGTAATGTTAGTGGGCATTATGACAATCAGTTTAGACAAACCAGTGTGCAGCAAGATTCTTGTTGAAACGCCTTTAGAAATGAATTATTATATACTATAAACGTTAAATACAGGGCTAGCATCAAATAACTAAGGTTAGCCATGAACATTTGGCTTCATTATATCAGCGTTATTTCTACTCTGATACGCATTATTGTAATGACAGCCTGACTAATATTTGTTTTTCATCCTGGATGATATAGTTAATTTATAAGTCTGAATATTTTGATTTATGACCTTGGTGGTGCAATTATAATCGGCATATTTTACACTAGCATGTTAGCTGATAAGAACTGACACTCCAACCACTCCGACAAATATCATCTGAAAAAGCTATAAAAATTGCTTTTACACTTACCATCGTGCTCGGTTTTTATCGTTCGCGGTTGTCGGACTTATTCTGATGAATGTTTAATTGATTTAATTAGGAAATACAGACGCCTCAGCTTTGGATGAGATCTGTAGCCACCCGCTATCTTCTCCGGACAGGATGCAAGCCGAGGGCCGTTGCTGCAAGGAGTGTTGGGAAATGTAGTTTTGTAAGCCATCAGTTCACATACAAACGCATCAAGAGAAAGGGCCTTTGCGTACTACAATTACGAGCTTACACCGGGGCTGAACTGTCACATGACTTAAAGGTTTTACGTTTTATGTAGACTTTTATAAATATTTGATGTGACCTTTGGCTAGGGGATTAGTTCATAAATAAGCATATAGTTATCGTAATACATTTCATAGAGAATGAAATGCTTTAAAATAGACCCCAAAACGAAAACCAAAATTTGTAGCGTCGAACTGATAGTAATGACAGCTTTTATGAGCATTGAACAGCACTCTTAAGGTTGGAAGAGGTTTACAAAACATTGTTAATATAATAAACATTTATAAAAGTCATGTATAAATATATGATTTTATATAATTAATTTATTGCTCAATAGTTTTAATAGATGTATGGAATGTTATCATTTCCAGTTAGTAGCTTTAGTGCTTCAGATGAATTATTCTGAACTTA
>NC_079449.1:39259278-39319278 GCF_903798145.1 Danio aesculapii
CTTCTCTATTAATATAATTTTTATCCAGCTACATGTTAAATACATGTTAAAACATTAAATGTGATATATTTTAGTATATTTTACTTTCCATATAGCCTACATTGTTTTGTGGTGGTTATTTCATTTCTGTTATAATGCAGTATAAGACTCCTGCTATTTAAACTACATTGAGTTCAGGTTTAGTTTTTATTAATGCTTCAAAATGTTCCCTGACCTGGGAACAGACTATTTCGGTTAAAGGCCCCTTCATTGCACATCCCTAGGTGTGTGTTCACTTAATTACTCAATGTATTTCAAAATATTATTGGAATTTATTTAGTTTACGTTTTACACAATCAATTTCTGTGTGGCTGACTGCACTTACTTCCATCGAGAACACATATTGCTGCCTAGCATAATATTTGTTTTTATAATAAACACAAATCCTAAATCCACTGTACGTTCAATTCAGATACGTGCGCTGGCGTTAATAATTACTGTTGGAGTGTGTGTGTGTGCGTGTGGTAATTGTGTCCATGCGCGACACTACAGAGAGAGGGAGAGAGAAAGAGAGAGAGAGGAGGGAGGAGAGACCGAGAACGGGAGAAGGGCCGCCATTATTGGGAAGCTGAAAAAACACATTAACACACATTCACACACGCACCGTCTCCAAATTTCGCCTTTATCCTGGAAGAAGTCCTCTTTCCCCCCTCCGCCGGAGACTCTTGGACTGCGTGCTGACGCCGGTGATAAAACATGGACAACTCGAGATGTTTTGGACACAACAAAGGAAATTATAAGTGCTCAAAAACAACGTGGTGAACCCAAGGGAAAGGCACCGCGATACAAAGCTCGTTTCCCCACCAATCTCTCTCCTTCAACGCCCCCTCCTTTCCAACAAGAAAACAGTGATCTGATATTCATTTTTTTTTCTTTTCTCGATGCCATCTGTCGCATTTTTGGGAGAGAAACGCAAATCAGATTGTTGAAAACTTTGAGCAGACGACCAGTCATTGAGAGGAAGAGATTGTGTCGCTTTCGGACAGCTGCAGAAAGGGAAACGCCGATGTTTGTGGGACTACTGCTGGACTACTAACACTGTTCTTCTTCGTCTTGATAAATTTGTGAGCCGCCGCCGCTGCAGATAAAGCAGTGAAAGAGAAGAGACAGGGAGGCATGCTGTGGTATGCACCAGTCTTTTTTCCCCCTTCATCTAGATTTCATAATTCCGTCAGAAAACTGCTTATAAAAACTCCATTTTACTTTGAATAGAGGGAGAGTGCTGCTGAGGATTCATTGAACTAAAGCTGACGTCTTGTGGTTGTTTTATTATTTCGTCACAGATTATAGGAGTTTGTCGTACATTTGCATTTAAACGTTCTTATGTTCAACATTACAGCTGTCAGATAGCTGTTGAAAATGTGAGTGTTTATATTTTAGTTCTGAAAAATATTTATAGGCTATTTATGGGTTAATGATTAAGCAAAGCTTATAGTAAGATCATGATCATTGTGTAAATCTGGGTGAAAGAATATCTGGCATCACCCAGATAGAACACTGACGTTTTGCTCTTAGATTTGGTTTATTTTATACATGTTTTTGGATTATGTTGCATTTAGAATAGCTTAATATGTTTGCAAAATACTTTTATTATGTTATAGGGAGATATGTTATTTAAAAATGCTACAGAAGGGTGAGGTGGTTGTCACATTTTATGTTGCAGAGAAGATTTCTGAAGGTTTATTGGCCCACCAGTGGTCAAAGTGGTACTTGTCATTAAACATTGTATTATTTCAGGGATTTTATACTATTTTAATTATATTCAGATAGTGGAAGGCTCATATATTTTAGCATGGAAGCCACAACTGGATTAAGCCAACATTTTGGTTTATTAAAATTAAAATAATGAATAATAATGTGCATAAATATAATTTTTGTGTTGATATTGAGTATAGACCGGCAAACCTTTGGGGGGAGCAGGGTGAGAGTTTTTATTTATTTATTAATTAATTTATTTATTTATTATTATTATATACAACTTATGATCCATTTACTTTCAAACAAATAATTGCAATATAATGGACTTTAAAAAACAAACAAACAATTATTTTAAAAGGTTTATATATTTAAAATAAACATTAAGAAATTGCCTTATGATTTTCTTTTAAGTAATATTTTAATAATTGTTTCTCTTTTTTAATATTCACACTGGACCTAGTTAAATATTATATAACACAATATAATGTAACATAATTTAGATTAATGATGTTCGTGTTTGTGTGTGACTATTTAATAATAAATGATACAATATTTGGTATGACATGCTTATAAAAACATAATAGAAATGTTTTTGATTATGTATATGTGCTTAAATTTCTCTTATTTGATGTCCAGTCAAGTCAAAATTTATTTAAAGAGCCAAAAAGTGCTGTATAGAAAATATACATCAAAATAAGCATAATAGTATATTAAATACAAGATAAAATATAGCTACCTAAAAAGGCACATCAATTAACATAGGAGTGTTTTTGACCATTATGCACATGTGCTTAAATTCCTTATTTGAAGTTTATACTTGCATGGTTTTAAAATGCATTCTGAGAATCAAAATGTTCTGTTTTACAATTTTTCAATAATCTCACTTTTGTGTTATGATTATGAAACATAAAGAGTTTGAAATTATTTAGGTTTTGCAGCTTAGATTGAAAATGCCTTTCTTAGCACGGTTGACCAAATTATGGACTTTAATAATAAAGCATTTTGCATGTAAAAGTGGTTATTATTTAAAGAAATATACTTTTTATTTGACTTTTAAGCAAACACTTTATTTAATAAGAAGCAGCATAAATCCAAATCTTAATTTATTGCAATTGTCTTTTTCTTTTTTGCAAGAGCTGGTCCTAAAACATAATTTTGTTATGTAAGGCACAGATTATTTATTTGATGTATATATCAACTTATAATTTAGTTTTTTTTTTCTCAAAAGAATCTTTTATTTACCAGTTGTAGTTTTTTCTTAGTGTAAAGAACGTTTTCATAATCTGAAGAATATATATATTTTTATTTATCATGACTCTTTTGTCCGATGGAAAGGTTTTGTGGTTGGATATTTATGGTTTGTCAAGGCAACAAAAACCTAAGCATGTACACTCATTACCTCAACTTGTTACACCCCAAAAATGTCAACTTTTTCAGTTTAATTTATTACTAAGAGCTTAAGTAAATTAGGTTGAGGAAAACTTAATTCGTTTAAGTGTAACAAGTTAAAGTAATTGAAGTGTTCACTTTTGACAGTGCAGGGAGCTTTGAGTTTGGCTGAATAATCCTCTCGTTGGTGATGTTCCAAAAACAGCTGGTATTGACCTACTCCCTCTCCATAACAGGCTGGGGAACTGGTTGAGGTCCATTCCTGACCTTTTGCATGGTAGTTCAATATGACCAGGCTAGATACAGTTCAGGCTGAACTTAAAACAACTGTGTGGATCTGTTATATTCATCTATGTCTCGTCACTGGCTGAAGTTACAGCAAATTAAGTGAGATGCAACCCACTCAGACCCTTGGGCTTTCAGAGCCCAGATGTTAGGGTTTCGTCATAGGAACTAGCAAATTACTTCTTGTTAAGACTATTATTGAACTAAATTCAGTGCATTGGCTGAAACAGATTTTTTTTTTTAAAACAGTATAGAGCAATTCCATGCAAATGTCAACCTTGCCATGAAAAAAAAAAAGGTTTCACCAAAATAGAGAAACTGTTTATGCAAATTTTTTTGTGTAAGCAAGTATTTTACAGTACTTTAAAAATACTCAAAAATGTATCTGTCGACGTTTTCAAACTATTATGTTCGATTTGCCAAAACCACACAAGTGGAAATTTCACATGCATCACATCCCCAACGGAGATATGTCACATCCATAACGTCACTTTTTCCTCATAAATGCAAAAAAGTTAAGTAAAATAAAATCAATCATTTTTTGTCAATAGGCAGCTGACTCTTATCCTTTTGATTAGCATTATTTCTTTTGCGTTGTGCAGTTTAATTCGCATAATTTCTACAAAGTATGTTGTATACTTTAAACTCACAGACTTTTTTCGTCACATACATAACACATGTTTATTTTCCTCATTTAAAACCTAAAAATTGTTTACTGATTGATGTTTTTTTGATAGCATAACTCTGTGGTTGGTTGTTTTGGAAAATGTAAACAGATGTTTCAATATAACGTTAACATATACTTTCTCTGTGAATTTATTTTTTACGTTTTTACTGCAAATGTCACATTCGTAATGCTGGAATTGCTCTAAAGTAAAATTTTTTTATTTGAAATATTTAGATTTTTGAGGTAGTGTTGAGGAATGCATTGGTAAATCAGTGCAGTAACGCCTCCATATTGCTCTATTCTTAACCATAACTCTATGTAATAATAGTGACATTCAGTATTAATCAACACAGTGGCAAAAGTTTAACTATTTTGTACATTTTCAGTGGAGCGCATGCAAGCTTGTTGGAGGTGAGATCAGTGTGGCTTATTGAAATGAAAACAAAAGTGAGTGGGTTCATAGTGCAACGCTTTCTGCATCTGGTGTTTAATCCACCAGATGCAGATGAAGCCTCGAGCGCGAGTGATTTACATGTAGTGTCAATGCAAAGATGCGAATAGACCTCTTGCGACACGATACGTGAATGAAGTGCGCTTGTTGAGAGCTTGAAACTTGAACCGCTCGAGTTGGAAAAACTGAACGTCAGCGAACATTCACGTCGCGTTAACCAACCAGCTTTCTCTTGTACGGGAGTGATTATGATGTAATGCTGGTTGGGCATCATAATTTTCTTGCCGACACTGGACAACAGTTCATCAAACTGGGCTCAGTCGGAACCACCGCTGAAAGCCTCCATCATTTAGGTATAGTTTCTGGAGGAGTAGATGAACTCACAAAGCTGGGTGCACCTCTGAAAGGATCTAGTGGACTCAGACACAGCGCCAAATGAATATACATTACACATACATATAGTCGTCTGAAAGCAAATAAACACAGCTACTCTCAAATTAAATCCATGGTAGCCGTTTAGCAACAAAGTTAGAGTCACTGGGCAGACAGAAGCCCTGCCCATGACCCAAATCTGCGTCTTTTGTGAAGTGAATTTGATGCGCAAATGAAGTGAGTATAGCGCGAAGGAAGCGAGTTTGGCGCGCGAAGGAAGCGAGTTTGGCGCGCGAAGGAAGCGAGTTTGGCGCGCGAAGGAAGCGAGTTTGGCGCACGAATGAAGCGAGTTTGGCACGAGTATAGCGCCAATGAAGCGAGTTTTGCGTGCAAATGAAGCGAGTTTGGCACTTGAATGAAGCAAATCAAGCGAATTTGGCACGCGAATGAAGCGAGTAAACTCAAAATGGTCACACATCTATTTATGCACAAATATCACAATTTTTTTCACGCGTTCCGCGTCTGGTGAACACCGTATTGCAGGATATTTCCATTATTACCCCTTAACACTGTTTCAAGGGGAAGGAGAAAGGTGTAAAATAGAGTATGGACTGGGTCTAAATATTAAATTAATAAATAGCCCATTAATTGATACATTGAACTACCCATCAGGACTCATGATGCTAATAGTACTATCGAATCATTTTAAGATAGTTCTTTATCCAACTGCAGTAAATTTGTCATTTTTATCTGCCGTAGTCCAGGTTGTTGTAAATATTCCAGACTGCTTGATGACTGCTGTGTGTTTGTTTTACTGCTCAACTGTCATTTGTGTAAAGGATTAGATTTAGCTGAAACCTTTTAGTGATGTGTTGCCGCCTTGTGTTCGGGGGCATCATTTTTAAGCCCCTTTGACAACGTAATATCCATTGATGTAGACTGGCTGTTTCTTCAGGGAAGACATGATGTAGCTTGGAAAATGAAACGCCAGCGAATGCGCAAGTCAGACGGTGAGGAATTTGTTGACAATGCCTGATTGAGTAAGAAAAAAAAGTCAGAGTCAGTGTTCCTCAGATAAAGTCATGCAGATGAAAGTTCATCAAATCAGGAATGAACGATAAGGCTTGGAATGTCTGTTCAGTCAAATTCTAGGGTCATTTCCCTTCGGAGTGTTTGCAGAAAGGCTCATTTCACTAATTATTTTACATGGTGCTTAAAGGGATGGTTCACCCTTAAAGTAAAGTTATGTCAGCATTTTCTCGTATCCCTCAGGTCAGTCCAAACCTGCATGACTTAGCTTTCTTCTGTCAAAAAAAGAATATATTTCAACACACTACACTGATGTGTAAATGAGGTTCTAGAAGAGGTGCAATGAAAAATCCTTTTTATTAATTTTTTTATTTGAATACCCTAAAGAGTCTTTCAGTGAACTGTGTTTTAAAATAACCCATTTTTCTTTTATTATGAATAGTTTTGTAGTAGGGCGCACAATGGCGCAGTAGGTAGTGCTGTCGCCTTACAGCAAGAAGGTCGCTGGTTCGAGCCTCGGCTGAGTCAGTTGGCATTTCTGTGTGGAGATTGCATGTTCTCCCCGCGTTCGTGTGGGTTTCCTCCGGGTGCTCCGGTTTCCCCCACAGTCCAAAGACATGCGGGACAGGTGAATTGGCTAGGCTAAATTGTCATTAGTGTATGTGTGTGAATGAGTGTATGGGTGTTTCCCAGTGATGGATTGCAGCTGGAAGGGCATCTGCCACGTAAAACATGTGCTGGATAAGTTGGCGGTTCATTCCGCTGTGGCGACCCCAGATTAATAAAGGGACTAAGCCGAAAAGAAAATTAATGATTGAATGAGTTTTGTAGTATCCAGTCATGGATGAAAGAGTCCATGGATGTTAAAGATTCTTCAAGGAACTAGGCATGGGCCAGTATAAGATTCTGACATATGATAAACTTAAATAAATTATGGATATTGTGGTTACCGCTCTAAAATATATTCTTTTTAAATGTCTGGGTAAAAAAACAACACATTTTCTCCCCTTTGAAAACAATATATTTTATTTTTTGAAAGATTTATAATATTTTGGAACAGTAAACATGTCAGGCTAAATAATTACAATGAATCATTGACTTCTGCTGTCTACATTAGTTTCAAAAACACAAATTTCTTTACAATTTAAAACGGCATCTTTGGATATCTTTTCTGCTGGAAATACTGTTGTCCTAAAAAAATGTAAGTAAAAAAATCCCAGACACACCTTAGGAATGGTATTACAGGAAATTTTTGTAGTTTTAAAACCTTGACTTTTCCAAACCGCGGTATAGTTTTTACCTATTTTACATTTGGGCAAATTACTGACGAATTCACAGTGGCTTTTGTATCCTGCTGACTGCTGGACATTTGTATTTTTTTCTCTTACACATTAATGTTTTCATACAAATAACACTATAAGGGCTGTTATGAAACTACTTCAGTAATATTTTCTCATTAGTTTAGGTTCGAAATTTATTTTATTTCACTGAAAACATGCTTTACTTTGTGATACTTTAAAATAGGAGTGTGCAATGTAGACTCCTAGTTGTTTAAAGAGGTGAAACAACACAATTCTTGTTATTTTGCACAGTTACTGTTTTATGAGGGGACAACTAATAGGTTTAGTTCAATACACTTAAATTTGTAAAAAAAACTAATAAATTAAGGTAAGTCCTTCATGTTGCCCCAACACAAATTGATTGTGTGTAACCCTGCATTTTTACACTGTACACTGTAAAAAATGCTGGCTTCCACACAATTCCTTCATGTTGTCCCAACATGGATCAATTGAGTTAAATTGTGGATTGAACATAAAATAATTAAGTTGCCCCCCCGAAAAAACAATAGTTGTGCTGTTTCAGCTCATTTTGATTAAGTAGGTGAACAAGCAAAAACCATAATTTCTTAAAGAGTATATCGAATTTCTAAAATTCATTTATACTGTTTTAGATAAATATGACACATCACAAGTATTGTCACAATACTGGTATTCGGTACCAGTCGGTACTGAAATTTAAAAAAACGTTCATTTGCGGCTAACATTTAAGTGGACAGAAACAGAAACGACTGTGATTGGTCGTGAGGGTCATCAGTTCACCGAAATTAACACTGATAACTGTAAACATGGATACAGGGACACTGGCACATTTTAAAGCCGCGGAGATTAGTTAGTCCGTTTATAAACTGACATACAAGCGATTCGCTGATGAATTGAGTAATCTTCGCGGCTTTAAACGCTCTTTGTTTATACTCAGTCAGCAGCAGTGAGTTCGGTGAACTGATGACCTTCACAGCCAATCACAGTAATTTCTGTTGAGTATGTGAACACAAAGGCTCAACAGCGCTCAAATGTTAGCAGGAAATGGACGTTTTTAAAATGTCAGTACCAATTGGTGCTAAATTCCAGTATTGTGACAACACAAATCACAAGTAGTGCCAAGTACCTGTCTTAATGTATGATTTATGAATCAGTCATTCAAATGGTTCATTCATTTAGCAAAAAAAAATAAGTTTTTGACTGTCATCGACTCAAATAATTCATTCAAAATGGATTTATTCATGAACGGAACTGTTCTCTGGGACACGTGTGTTTTGCTATGGCTTTGTTTGGAATTGTTTTCATTGTCAAATCATATAAAAGCAGGCAATTTTGTGTCTGAAATGTAAGTGATTCAGTATTAACTTGCTTGCTGAACTTAAAGAATCACATTTGCGGTTATGCTCATATTAGTGGTGGGAGAAAAAAAATCCATTCATCGACACATTCTGAATCGATTCTCAATCGATAGATTCTTCATACTTTTGACCAGGGGTGTAGCAGACATTTTAAAAGTGGGAGGGACGGCTGTATGAGATCATACGTTCATATAATTATTAATTACCTGTTTCTAAATGGTCTGTCTCTAAAAGTGAGGGGGACGTATCCCCCCTGTCCCCACCGGTTGCTACGCCCCTGCTTTCGACTGACTATTTTTAAGACTTTTTAAAGGTCTCGTGAAGTGCTTTGAAATATGCATTTTTATTTGATGTTTGACGTAATCTTAACCGAAAAATGAAGAGAGGGTGGGGTAGCTCCACCCCTTTGTAAAAACAACCAATAGAGTTTTGTTTTATCATTACTCTGCCAGTGAGAGCAGTTGAGCTCACGTGCATCCAATGAAAAGCTTGATGAGATGTAATGAGATCTAATGAGAAGCGTCTTGAAGGGGTCGCAGCATGTCAAATACTAGAGAGCATTTGATTGGTTATGATCTAGTGAGAAACTGAATTGACATTAATAAAACCGTTGGGTTGCAGTGACAAACTACAAACTTTACATGTTTATCAGTTTTGTATATTCAAAACTTGAATTTTGTCACTGTTTTGGAGTGCACTAGCTTAAAGATATACTTAACTAAATACTAAAGCTAACATCTAAAAAATTTCATTTCATGGGACCTTCAAAGGTTTTTATTAAAACTATTGTATAACGCAATGTGCAAAGTAAGTGACAAGCCCAATGTAATCTTGTACATAGCTAAAACAAAAATTTATGATATTATCATCATGTTTTTGTGTTCTGCAGAGGTCTGTCATACAGGTTTGGGTTGACATGGTGTCTGAAGATTTTTTAAATCATTCATCTGAATATTTGTGAATAAATGTCACATAGAATTTTCCTCTGCCTTATTATTGTTGTTTAGAATAGTATTTTATCATTTGTTCTTTCTTTTTGAGGTTTGCTGAAGCTAATTCTTTTAAAGCGTAACTAGATGGCATGGCCTTGATGTCTGTTCTGTACACATAATAAAGGTCATACCTGCTGTACTGCCTTCCTGATGCAAAGTCTGAACTGAAGAGACTTGAAATTGCTCAAGTGAAGCATGCATTTCTGCCTATGATCTTTCATTCCTGAACACAGACCTCCACGACCCCTTGGAGCCCCTTAGCTGAAATGTGAAGAATGCAGGAAGATACAGCGTAATCAAACTCTTCGGGCTTTAAGCACAACTGCTTTGTTTTTCTGTCTGAAGTGAAGGTTAATAGTTGAGGTTGTGGGTGGTTTCACAATCGAGGATAGATCTTCCCAAAATCTCAATTCTGCTTTTATTCGCTGGCAAACCTGTAATTGTACAGAACAAGTGCAGCTCAGACATTCTGCTAAATATATTCTTTAATGCACCACAGAAAAGTGTTTTGAAAAACATGAGTGTTTAGATAATGACCAAAATGTCATTTTATTTGGGAGAAATTTCCTCATGGCTGTTTTGGAATTCAGTTTGGGAAGTGATTTGTTGACGTGTCTTGTCTCGGTAACTTTGAACAGGTAGACGGAACTCGGAGAGACGCTGTGATCGCAATCTGCTGTAGGAGCAGCTTTGCTTTCCCAGAAATTCACAAACATTTTGAGCCGAGCCGATGGAAGGCTAGATAAACGTCATGGGCTTATGAGAGTTTAATCTCTCATTCCTCAGGCCAGCTCGTGTTATCTCGCGTATATATTTCAGCTGACGTGATCCAGTCGCCATCTATGTTGTCCAGATCTGCGGCTTCAGGCAACATATCTGCTATTTCTGGAGCTGCAGTGGTGGATTTAGCGGTAATGAGCTTGATATTTAGTCATTTGTAGTTGACATTAATATTGATAGGGACATTTGCTGCACAGGCACACCTCTAAATGCTTCCCACCTTTACTAATATATGTGTGATTTGCACGAACGGAAGAGTCTGTGATCTGTCGAAGCCCTTTTGCTGTGCTTTCAGTGTTAGGCACTGTTCATCTGCCAAATGTCTGGCCCATAAGACCTGTCTACTTGCCAAACAGTGCAGAAAGGGTGATTGGTCATTTAATCCTTTTCATTTATTTTCCAGTTCCATTTTCTTCAATTCAGTGTGTCACGACTGAATAATTAATTGTGCTTGCTAAGGAAAGCATCACTATCACTATTGCTCATACTTGGATTTTGGAATTAAACAAACCTCTAGCCTCACTCAACCTCTCAACCACACTGAAACAGTGTTGGATGTAAAGCACGAAGAGCACAGATACATTTCTTGGAAGTACACTGTAAAAAATGTAGAGTTTAGGGTGCTTTCACACCTAGACTTTTGTTTCGGAACCTGTTGCGTTTCCCTAGTTAGCGCGGTTCATTTGGCATATGTGAATCCAGCAATCGCGCTCAGATCCACGCCAAAACAACTGGTCCGAGATCGCCTGAATGAGGTGGTCTTGGCTCGATTAAAAACGAACTCTGGAGTGGATCGATTGTAGTGAGAAAGCAAAACGATCCGATCCAGTTATATCACAGTGTATCATGGATATGTAATAGGCATATATACGGCTAAATGAAGAGAGAGTTATGAGTAGGGCGGGATGACTTTCCTAGTGGAATATGTGCATTTAATTTCAAATACGAAAGTGAAAGCATGCTAACTGTTAACAAGAGCTGTTCATTCGTTGAGAAAATTGACTGAACAGCAGCCTTGGTTTATTTGTTATTGCTCTATGTAGTGTAAAGCCTTTAATGCATAATTCTAGCCAAGGGCTATGTATAAGAAAGTCTTACCTCTAATTTATATTTGTTGTATTTGTTATATTTGTTAAATATAACAAATTATATTTCAACAAATATCTCAAAATACTTTGTTGTGTGCAATTTAACATAATTGCCTGTAGGAGCCGCCAATGGAAATAAAACAAACACACAGACATAAAGTTGGTGCGGACCAATGCACATTCTCATGCTAATTTCATCGTTAGTAAATCCAAATGCGAGCGTGAAATCTGGCGTAAGCAAAGTTTTTGTGCGTACGCAGCGTTGATACATGAGGCCCCTGGAGATCTGTTGAATGGATTCAAAAATGGTCAACTCAACTCAAACTGTAGGGGAGTTGTAAAATTAGCCAATTTCGTTGCTTTACTGTTTTTTTTCTTGTCCATCGCTGCATGTCAACTTACTAACAACTACATCTTCTGCAGTTCAGACAACACTTATTACACAATTATTTTTGTCTGTTGTGATCATTACTATATCAAACTCAGTTTTGACTCCAAAATTCTGGTTTTGTTTTAGACAAACACTGCTCTTATATTAGTTACTCCTTGCGGTCTTCAGTGGCGAGCATAACGTTATTGACATGGCAAAATTAGCAACTTCCAGACATCCTTCATGTCATGCTGTTTGAAATCTGTGCTTGGAAGGTCTTCTGAGCTTGTATTGACCCAGGTTACTAAGCTTTCATAAAACACTGTAGCCTTTCTGTTAGGACATTAAGCGTCCACAGACATGACATCAGTTGTCATCTACTGTCGACACAAAAACATGACACGAAATGATCAGTTTCCCCAACGGCCATTGTCATTTATGAATCAATCACCATTACACTCTTTGTCAAATGCACTGTCAAGTCTCAGTATTGATATTGTGTCTCAACCTGGCATCTTGGCGATAGTGATGCACAGAGTTACAGTTTTAACACAAAAACTGAAAATAATATAAATGGTGGCACTGTGGCTCAGTAGTTAGCACTGTCGCCTCACAGCAAAAAGATTGCTGGTTTGAGTCCCAGCTGGTGTTCTCCCCATGTACGCATGGGTTTCCTCCGGGTGCTCCGGTTTCCCTCACAGTCCAAAGACATGTGGTATAGGTGAATTGGGTAAATGAAATTGGCCATAGTGAATGTGAGAGTGTATGCATGTTTCCCAGTAACAGGATTTGGCTGGAAGGGCATCCACTGTGTAAAACATATGCTGGATTACTTGGCGGTTCATTCCGGTGTGGTGACCCCTGATAAATAAGGGACTACGCCAGTGGAAAATGAATGAATAAATGGAAATAATATTTCGTTGATGACATATATTTTACTCAATACTTGAACATGTATGCTCTTCAACATGTCGTGGTTCTTTTGTGTGTGTATTGTGCTGGTACGGATGCAGTCAACATATCAGTGATTTTAGACATCCAAGATGTAGGGCTAGGCCGATAAACAATTTTATATCGAATCGCGATAAAATTAGTCAATAACAATAATCCCAGTGATTGGTTGCAGCTGGAAGGGCATCCACTGCGTGAAACATATGCTGGATAAGTTTTCGGTTCATTCCGCTGTGGGGACCCCTGATTAATAAAGGGACTAAGCCAAAAAGAATATGAATGAATGAATGATTTAAGAGCCAATCACACAGCAAAAAATTGCAGCAATAGGAATCTAGAAGTGTGTTGATATTAGAGGTGCCACTGAAAATTTATCGGCCAAAAATATGTTATGCCATTCAATGGACCCTCTAATTTTCATTGTTTGGGTACTTTTAAATCTGGAAGCATTAACAACTTGTATTGAAATATAAATGGAAACTATTTATAGAGATTATAGAAGTTTATTGTGTTTGTTTTCTTAGTGCTTGGAGTTTGTCCTCATGGACATTAATCACAAAGGTCTATCTAGGTGGTGGCATTTTATATAATTTTTTTGTGTGTTTTACATGTTCAAGATATGCTTTGTAATGCTAGAACATAGTCATAATAGCATTGATGTCCTTGTGTTAATTCTGTCCTTAGCTTGTTTATCGTAAACAATACTTGATTCAGATGTCGACTCTAACACTGGAGTCTGAGCTTTATTTAGGCTGCAGAGTCACTGTGTTTGCATGAAAAAAATGAGCAGATGGCTCAAATGTGGTCACTGCAAGCATTCACTAGCAACAGTCCTAACATAGGTCTTAGTTTCCACTGAATTGTTGTGTTTCCCAGAGTGACTTGAAAGTCATATTAACGCAACCAGTCATTGTTTTGAGGCGATTTGCAGCGCTCGGCAAGAATGAAACCTTGAATGCTTTCGAGTAGGCCTTTGTTTGATGTGGGGTGGAAAAAAAAGTGTGCATGACTTGAGAATTGGGTTGTGTTTGATAAAGTAAAGAGCTAATTATAGCTGGTTTAGCATACATTCCCTAGATTACACCACTTGTGCGCTGAATTGCTGCCTTGTTTGAGGCTGGATTACAAGGAAAGGAAACAGGCATTTTTTTAATGAGTATCCGAATTTCCATGAGGAAATCTGCTTGTAACATCCACCCTCCCCCTACCTTTGTTTTTTTCTTGACAGGAGATTGTGGGCAACAAGTCTCTTTGGGGACAAGAAATACAACTTGGTTGGAAATTACCTAATACCTAGTAATCCTTGGTAGTGTTTAGAAGTTTTGGAATTAAAAAGAAAATGAATCCAATTGGAGGTTTCATTTGCATTCATAAGAAATAAATGCATCATTGTGTTTTTAAAGGGGGTGGGGACTGTCGCTTCTACAAAAGGCGGGTATCCATTGTCAGAGAGTTTTGAATCACCCGCTATAGCGCTTTGCAACAATGGCCTGTCACATTGTTTTAAAGAATGGTGTCCATGGTGATGAACTTCTGATGTTCTTTGGGTAAGATCTCTGCAGAGGGTTTTTTTAGTGTTCAAAATTTGACTTTTACATGGGCAAATTACCTTTGGTGATATGGCATTGGCTCAGTTGAGACAGTGATGGCTTAATTGTGAAATCTCCTGAGCATCTTAAGGATTTTTCACACCGAGACTGTTTCATTTTTTTCAATCATGTCCAAGAAATTTTACTGCCGATGAGCTAATGTGCAAAAGTATTCCCTGACAAAAAAAAAAAAAACAAAAACAGAAATTCCCCGTTATTCAAGATGACACTGCACAACTTTACACTTCCTTTGGTCTGGATCAAAAAGTAATGCACAAATTAAGGTATGCTGAAATCAGACACATTTCCAACAACAACAACAAATAGTAATTATCAGCTATGATAATTTCTGGCCTGTTTATGGTCTTATTTTGGGACATCATGTCCAATTTGTGGTTCATTTACAGCTTTAGTCTGTGGTGTTCATATTTCAGTTAAACTGCAGCAGTGTTCATTTGGAAGTGGGCAGTATGAGACCCTTTTTTAGTGGCCTCTCATGGCAGCATTTACATTCTAGATCATAGGTCTCAAACTCAATGCCTGGAGGGCCGCAGCTCTGCACAGTTTAGCTCTAACCACCTCCAACTAATACCTGCTCTAGTAGTCTTGAACACCTTGATTAGTTGGATCAGCTGTATTTGATTAGGATTGAAGCAAAACTGCAGAGTTGCGGCCCTGCAAGAATGAAGTTTAAGACTCATGTTCTAGATTAACTGCACTAACAGAGTAATCGGTCAGCGTTTGTTAAAGTAAACATACTGTGTGTGAACACATTCTTACACTACACCCATTTACAATGCATTGTAGTTTTAAAACAGCATTTCAGAGCGAAAACCATCCACATTACCACTGGCGATTATGTCCACATCATACCCCTAAAAAGGTAGATCAGATGACATTTCTACTTTCAACCAGTTGAACAATGAATGTGATGATGAAGAAAGTCAGAAGTGTTTGTGTGGATTAACTGCACATTGGCTAATAAAAAGGACAAGAAGGTGAGCAAATCATCCATTTCGTTTCTCTGTTGTTGTTTACAGGACGTGAGGACTTTCTTGTCGTCATTTGGGAGCATTATGGTCATGTGATTGGGGTTTGATGAATAAAGATTTTTTTTTTATACCTCTGCGTCGAGCAATTGCTGTGACACACGACGCATGCCTTGCGTGTTGCCATGTATTTGTTTTTCTGCGTGCTGTTTGTGTTGCTCGGCAATAACACTTTTGAAACGCTAGCTGGCAGTGAGGTTTTTATGTTACTTTGTGTCAAGTTTCTTCATGTGTAATTTGTTTATTCAGAAAGCTACTTTAGGGCGTATTAGTTGTACAGTTGCCTTGAACTGAGCCGAAGCACGCTTGTCCCCCCTCCCGTCTCCCCCGGCGGCCTGCACTCTCACTACATTCGGGCCTGAGCATGCTTGCATCATCTGATGCGCTGTTCAGTAAGAAGCGCTCTCGCTCGGTGCAGTGGAGATTTCTTTATATTATTTTAGTCGTTTGGGCAGCAGCGACATGCAGTCAATGTATCAGCCACTCTTGATGCTCATAACCAATCATAAAGTCCTCGTGCTGCAGGAATTAGGGAATTGCTGAAGGTGCAGCTGTTGTGCAGTGAGGGGTTTGCATCTTTTATAATCTACGACAGTTTGCGTTCATTGAAAAGTAAGAATGATTAATAAATCCATATGAAACAGGCCCTTAAAAGTCAGATGCCATCTTCAGTTTCAGGCTCAGGCACACTTTGCACACACATTACAAGCGTACCGCGCCAAAGCCCAAGTGAACTGCGGTCTGGCACACCTCTTCCAACTAGGCCAGGGCCAGCCAACTGAACCGTGCCTGAGCCCGATTCGGAGCACTCACACTTCTCAAAGGATCCGGGAAACGGGCCTGGGCACGGTTTAGATAGCATAGTGTGAGTACGCCCTTAATGTACAGGTAGCTAAAACTCGCTCATTCTAAGGTGGGAACCAGCAGATGTGCGATAACTTTAATCCTAATGTAGACACAAAACAAAAATTTCCATCTGGAGCTCCTTGATTGGATTTGACACTTGTAAACACTCATTCCAACGGATTTTGCGCGGCTCTCGGCCCAAGCCAACAAATCACAGAGTTTGCGCTACGCGTTGTTGCGACGTGTAGTTACATTTGAGATTTGTGCATCAGCCATGAAGAGGGATATGCGGCAATTTGAAGACTTGACCATACACATGCATTTGACACAGAAGTATAAATCAGTCTTAAGGGAAAAATTCGCAATGACCCAAAAGAACCAATCAGGGAACCAATGTCAGCAGCTCCTCCTCAGATATCAGATCCCACCGTTTTGCTCTGTCAACACTGACATAAGCACTAGCCTTTCCAAATGAAAGCAGCTTTTTCAATAGTTTCTCTTTTTGGGGTCAAACTCTGGGGTAGTGTGGACAGATGCGCAACTCTAGCAATAGTTATATGGTTTTAAAACTAAATTGTATTAGTTTAAACAGGACCTTAGTTTCCTAGTGTAGGCAACAAAACCTTGGAGTAAGCGTACAGAAGCTCTCGGGAAATGCTCTGGTAGTGTAATACGTGCAGTCTTTCAACCCGTTCACTGTTGCCTGTTCCCAGAAACTGGATTGGCTCATGTGGATCGTCAATGCACATTTTGTCAATAATCTGTCTCTCTGTGGTCTTCAGCCACTCCTGTGGCCTTGAGTGCAGCTCTCGGTGACTCAGCACTTTACCTACAGATCAGAGCATCTGGGAAGCCAGAGCAAGACGGACCGAAAGAGAGCAAAGATGGCCCACAGGAAGAACTTTCTGTAACATTCAGGAATTTCACCTCCCACAGGCATGGCTGACTCCCGCCAAACTGAAGCTATTTCTCCTTGCGTCTGTGTTTCTGGGCTTTGGGTATTTGAGTGCTTGGTAGTTTTTCTTCACACCAAGGAAAAGAAATACGAGTGGATCTCCGCCACGGCCTCCTCCCACTCGCCTCAGTTTTTGCTTTATGACATGTTTTGGTCTGTCCAATGTTTGCTGTTGGTATTCTCGGGAAGAAAACAGCTCAGCAAGTGATTTCCAACAGAAAACCTTTCTTTTTTTTCGCGCTCCCTCTTTTGTTTGATCACTTTTCAGCTTTGGTTTCCTCTGGAGTTGCCCTTGCAATTTTTTGACTATTGCTGGGATTCCCCCTCTTTCCTTCAGTGGTGCTCCATTTCCTGCAGGATGTCCACCAGAGATGCCCCTGGTAGGGGGTAAGTGGAAAAAAAACAAGGAGAGATGGGCTAGTAGACGGCTGTATAAAAGGGCTTAGCTGGATGTCAGGCCTCTCTGTGGGGGATCAACATTATTACATACCTCCATTCCTTGGGATTCAATTTGCTACCGGTCAACGGATCGTCACAATGAAAAACGTGCGCTTCGTTTGGCATCCATTTCATGGGTCGGTAATGTGATGCTCGTCAGTTCATTCAAAATATATAGAAAATGCAATTTATTACTCGCATAAACCCCTACTGTGTTGAGCATAAAATCACAAATGTCAAGGTGATCAAGGTCAGTACGTCTTTTAAAATATATAATTTGACCTTTCACAAGACTAATTTAGGTCATATTGTGAAATGTCAAACAATTATACTGTTAACAAAAATCTATTTTAAACCAATGCCTTCTTTGATCATTAAACAATCATCAAAAACAGAGGATCCCAAAACTGATGTTTTTTAAGCAGCAAATCATTAATTTCTTAAGGCTGATTTATACTTTCGCCTGGCGCCACATCACGCATGAACATCATGAGGCTTTTATACTTGACGCATTAGTCATTGTGATATTCTTTAAAATGACAGGGGCCAGTCAAAAGAAAGTGACCATAAAATCAGACGGATAAACATAGAAGTAGGAAGTTTGCGGAACTACATCATATCATTAGTATCGTTCAAGATTTTTAAACTAATTATTTTGATAAATTATTTTAATGATTATAAAGATTTTTGTAACCATTCAAGATTTTTTAAAAATCAAACTTTGATGCATCACTTGCTTTTGTTCATATCTCAGTTTTACCTAAGTTTATTATAATATTAATGACAACAGAACATGGGTTGCTCTACAAATATTTTTTAGATTTAGCTCACACTACAGTTCACACATTATTGTCTGGGTAGTTTCTGTCCTCTCCTTATATGCTAAAAAGGCAATATTGTTCCAACATTTCTGACCATTATCACCAATAAAGCCAAGAAAAACAGGGCTTCGCTGTAAACCAATAGATTATCTCTATGATCATATAGGATCATAAAGGTGTCTGTACTGGCGTATCTGTTTCAGACAAAATCTCTTCAAAGTGATTCATATTCAACTCAAATCAAATGTGGCGCCATGCAAACTGTTTGCTCGACTCTCAAAAAATTTTGTACGCTCCGCCAGCCGAAATCATGTCATGCCCACCCAAAGCGAACCTCCGCGAACACAGCGATGACGTCACATTCACCGTGCGCACTCAAGCGAACTAGTGAATGTGTCGAGTAGAAATCAGGCTTTAAGAATCACATGAAACTGAAATAATGATGCAGAAAGTATTGCATCTGAGTAGATTTGTTTTGACTGATATCGATAACAGTAACTTTTAAGATTTGGAGGTTGATAACTGACATATTAGCCGAAAGAAAATAAATATCTTAAAATGTTATATTTTTATACAGTGAACAACTGATTTTATTTTAAAAACTTCATAAAAGTTTGAACTGATCTTATATACGGAATGGCCTACTCAAAACAAAACAAAAAAAGCTATAATTTCAAAATTGCAAGGTGATTATATAGACCTATATTCATGATTTCACATAAACCAGCATGCCAAAAATACATGATTTCCTTTTCACATAAAAAATTTACAAGCCACTTGATTGTTGCATAAAAATAACAGGTTAAATAACAAAATGGGATGTAATTAACAAACAAGTAAAATAAATATATTTAAAAAAAAAATGAAAATGAAAGAACTGAAACCAGCTCTAATGTTCTTGAATAAAACGAGTTACAGTAAACTACATACTGTGTGTAGTATGTACAAACATGCAATGTCTGAAAAAACTTTTTGAGTTTTGACCGTTTAGAGCCACCGTACAAGCGAAAAGCTAAATACAGATAGTATTACTTTAGAAAATACGGCATAAATTCATCCCATTTGGTGTTTTTAGATTTTTTTTAACACATATAGGTGCTGCTTGTCAATCAGACAACGCTGCTATGTTCGTTCTTGCTGTCAATTGCAGGAAAAATGATTGATTAAATGTCTATGATAAACCACTGTATAATAACGTATAATACAGTGGTACAATAAACCACTGTATATAATATAATGGCGATAACATTAAAAAGAGCATTTGTTGACCGATATCAATATGGCCGCTGATATATCGTGCATCCGAGAAATATATTACATTTTAAAATGCATTCAAATTATTTTGGGACATCATGTTCCTTTATAGCTTTAGTCTGTGGTGTTCGTATTTCAGTTATTCTGCAGCAGTGTACATTTGTATTTATCCTTGTATTTAGTGGCCTACCATGACAACATTTACATTGTAGGTCATAGGTCTCAAACTCAATTCCTGGTGGGTCGTAGCTCTGCACATTTTAGCTCTACCCACCTCCAACTCATACCTGCTCTAGTAGTCTTGAACACCTTGATTAGTTGACTCTTGGCGGGCACAAGAGTCTTGAAACGCAGTCTTGCTGACCCTGAAGCTTCTGTTTTTATCTTAACATATTTTTTGGTCCTAACGGTTAAGATCACACATCTATTTAAGATCTAAGGAAATGAATTGAATGTTTTTCAAAGTCAACATTAGTACAATAAGTACACTTCTTAACAGAAGTAAAATGTTTCATCTTTGTCGTCAACAGTACTCCATTGATCATCATGAATTTGTGCTAACATGACATCTGATGAAAAAGAAATATTGCATTTACCATTTAAAATCAGTTTAATAGCTTCAGTTGTGACTTTTGTTTTCACCTGCAAGGCAGAAATAGAGGGAGAGAGTCATTCCAGTGTAACGTGTAATTAGATATGGCAGGTTTAATCACGGGAAGATGAGCAGTCATGAGAGAAGGGGGTCTGAAAATGCCCAAATGTGCGAACGAGTGAAGGCATGATGCTATCATGAGTTCCTGCGCTGGCTCTCTAATCTCACTCCTGTCTTCCCGTGTCTTTATGTCTGTGCTTAAACTCCAGCAGGCGCTCAGGGTGCTGGAAGGCCAGCACCTTGTCAGAAGCTGTTAGATGAGGCTGTCTGCTCTCAGAAACTTCGTTACCACTGAGGTGGCCTTTAACACCGGCCAGTGCTTACTGAGCGCATTTAGTCACCGCAAGGGTGGAGAGAAGCAACTGGCCGTCTCAGAATGACCTCAGAGGCAGAGAGTGTTTGAATGGGATTATTGCTGGAAAAACCAAAGGCAGACTGAAAAATATGCACAACTGTTGCACATATCAATTTGAGGTGTGGTCAGATTTACAGTTTATCCAATGCTTACTTATGGCAATGTGTTACTTTTTTATTTAGTGGCTAATTCATATGATCTTATTTGTACAATTTAGTATGATTTGCTTATTTATCAATGGCTGAGCTTTATTTCCATACTTCCTGTTAAAAAAAATGTACAGTTTCATACGACTAACTCGCCACTGAATTAGCCAGTGAACTGACAAACTGCATTCTTGTGGTTGATCTGTGAATCTTGTCAGATATTTTAGTCAAAATCAACAGGATTTGTGAATATTCAGAGATGGTGTAAGATTTTACTCCCAGATTTCACATTAGGTTCAAGTTTTCAATTTGGAGTGTATTACATAGATCACTGCTAGGCATGGGATGATAACTGGTTTTAAGGTTTAACGCAGTTTGGAAAAGGCAAGGTTTTAAAATAGCTAAAATATTCTGTTATACTGTTACTACGGGATCCGCTTGTTAATCGTAACTTATGGAATACTGTTTCTGGGTCCAAGCTGCAACTCATTAGAATTGAGAAAATATTCGTTTATTACCACTTTTTAGTTATATCACTCTTTAAAGTAAATTTTATATAAAATCATAGTGTACACAACAGTCTCTGAACTTGCGGCATCACAGACATCAATATTTAAACAATTTATACAAAATTAAACAATTTCTGGCCATCGGATATTAGGCATGGAGATAACAATCGCTATATATATATATATATATATATATATATATATATATATATATATATATATATATATATATATATATATATATATATATATATATATATATATATATATATATAGCGATTGTGATTTTCTAAAGTAATACATCGCTTTATAAACGTTTATTACCATTTAATGAGCCTTCCCATACAGTTTGATAGAGCGATTGGACCTGGAAGTTGCTTCGCGTGAGGTGGATATGTATGTTTTTTATTTTAGTTTTTTTGCATGTTTTTTTACAACTATTTCATTTAGTTTTTAGAACATCAGTATCTCCACATCATCAAGCTACTGGTCAGCCTATGATTCAGAAAACGTTTGAAAAACAAATTTCTTATAAATCCATAATACAAGCACGCTACTGACCTGACCAGGCTTATTTTATATCCAAAGAAAAGAAAGGTATCCAAAAATGCCCTTTCAAGAAATCTGTGTTTTTTAAACTAATGAAGGTGGCAGAAGTAAATGATTTATCTTAATTATGTAGCTTGTTACTGTTCCAAAATATTTTAAATGTTTCTTATAAATTAAATATATTGTGTTCAATGGGGAAAAATGTTTTGTTTTTTTACCCAGACATTTAAAAAAAGAACATATTTTAGAGCAGTTAAACACAGTACCGTGAATCTGTGATATTTTTATCCATTTTATCATACCTTCGGAATCTTATACCAACCCATGCCTAATCACTACTTTACACTACAAAATCACTACAAAACATTTACAATATATATATCTATACAATATTTGATCTGTGCTTTCAAAACAAAACGAAGCAAAAAATGCCATAAATTTTGAATTTTTACCCCATAAGTATAAAAAATATATTTTTTTGTATTCCTCCATTTGCGATAGAACATTTAGCTTTTTAGGTGACTGATTTGTGCAGAATAGGAAATTAACTTGCCAAATGTATTGCATTCACTATAAAAACAAACGTGTTCTTTGGTGATGAAATTTCACCATTCACAACTAAAAGTTGACCTTTTTGGTTAAAGCATTTTGCTCTTTTCTAAATAGAAGGAAATATATTTTTTGGAGAATGTTTTGGTGACTAAATATAAAGTTAATTAGTGAGGTTGACAAGTTTATCTACAACTTCAAATCAGAGAAAGTTTGGAAAACGCAAATAAAAAAAGAAAGTAGTGATTTATACATTTACTTTGACTTGTATTTCATTTCAATTTTTAATGCGTTCTTCGTGATTTTTACTGGATTTTTAATTTTTTTTTATTTTTTCAAAATAAACACGCCTTCCAATTTTGGTTCTTGCAACACGTTTAAAAAAAGTTGGAACAGTAAAGCATTTACCACATTGTAATGTTGTCATTCCTTTTCACAAAAGACATTTAGGGACTGAATTCACCAAGTGATGAAGTGTCATTTTGTCCCGTTCTTCCTGCAAACAAGTCTTAAAGTGGCCAACAGTACAGTGTCTTGATGAGGGCATTTGTGGATGTAACTAAATATTGTGGTACTTGACAAAGGTTTGCCAAAGTAGTCCTCCTGAGCCCATGTGGCTTATAGATGAATGATTGTTCAGCTTAGCCTTGCGTCCTTGTCCTTTTCACACTGAAATTCCTCCAGATTCCTTGAATCTTTTAATTATGTTCTGCTCTGTTGAAGGTGAAATATCCAAATGTCTTCCTATCTTTCTTTGAGGAACATTGTTTTTAAACATTTGAATAATTTTCTCACGTGTTTGTTTGTTTGTCTCTCTTAAGGGAGACCTTTTTTGGATGCTGCTTTTGTACCAAATCATAATTACAATTACCTGTTGACATCTGTTTCAAATCACATCATTATTTAACCAATTTCCAAACTCTAAATTTGCTCCTGTCCCAACTTTTTTGGAATGTTTTGCAGGTCTGAATGACAGGAAATGATGTATATTTAAAAATGAAATTAAGTTCATCAGCCAAAACATGAAATATTTTGTTCAAATTGTCTGCAATGAGTACTGCAAAAGTAAATTTGGAAACCACTACTTTATTTTATTTGCATTTTCCATACTATCGGTAAGCCTTTAATCGATAGTCCTTATTGATGACTGATTAGGCATAGAGATTTAAAGGAAAAGTTATACTTTGCGCTGTGGAAGTCCACTACTTTACACATTACATAATCAAGTGTGTGCAGTTTACAGTGTGTAGACTTTTCCAGAATAGAAAAGGCTTGGCTGGATGGTTGAATATATATAATCATTTAAAACTTTGTTGTGTTTATGATTGAGTGGTGAATAACAATTAATTTTAATAATTGATCATTAATTTTAACAGTCATTGATCACGAGATTTTGTTGAAATTGGCATCCCTAGTCCCAACTTATTTTGATTTGGGGTTATAGTTAATTTGACAGTGTTAACAAACTATATTTCAGTTTTTTTATGCAAATGATTTTGGTTTAAGTAATACTAGATGTTAAATAAACAGAGTAAATGGCATTTGTTTTCAGTAAATTTCAAATAAAGCAAATTTATAGTACAGCAGATCAAATCCATTACAAACCAACAACCAGCCAACAAAACCAACTGACTTCTGAAAAGGGAAATTCATTGGTTAATGTGTCTACTATTATGTACTCAAGCATATCATCCAAATGCTGCTATATCATGCCAAACCCAAATGCTGGTTTCTGGGAAACTCTACTTGTTAAACTCTTGTGTACAAATATAGAGGATCAGTCATTAAAAAAAAGATTTTATTTTAGTCAAATGAAACGATGACATTGTGTCAAAGAGTCACGCTAACACACTGGTCATTCCTGTGTGAGGTGTGTCTTGCTGCATAATGGCAAACACATCTCCTTACATCATGCGATAGGCGAACCATCTGGGAGTGTTTTTATCAGGCCTGCTCTTTTCCTTATCTGGCGACAGTGCCGGCCGCTCGCTCATGAGTAAGTGCTGCATTGCTTAAAGGTGCTGGGCCTGGTGTTATCGAGCGCCCCTGCAACGGCTTGTCATCTTGGTCTCACTTAGCTAATGATGCCCCTGTTATCGCCAGCAAGCGGGAAAGGAGCTCTAAAACAAGCCGCGTCATGGCTGGGAAGATGGATGAGATTCATACGAGTCGGCCAGTCAAGTGCCTTTTGGTTTATTTCAGCACTTCCATATGACTCACCACAAGAGGAAATAGATTCGTGTTTATTTGGTTCCACTTCCAGTTGCTAAACGGCTATTGGCACAATCTGGCTGGAGATTAAAACCTTCAGGGGCCGGATTCACCAAAATATTTTATCAATTACTCAAACTCATGTTGTTCATCTTTATAACACAAATTAAGATGTTTTAGATTAAATTCGAGAGCTTGCATAGATGTCAACAGTGTCAAGATGTTCGAAATCTAGAAAATGAACCAAACAATTTGTCAAAACGTTTTAGGTGTCTTCAGTTGTTCAGCTGTAAACAAATGAATTAGGGCTGCATGATATTGGAAAGAAATGGACATTGAGATATTTTATTTTTCTACTATTTCTATATTGCATATAATTTCACCAGATGAAATTAATAGATCGGTTCGAAAATAATTCATAACTTTAGATAAATTGGGATGGTTTTGTAAGGGAGTGTTTCTAAGAAACACTATTTTAAACCAATCACAAACATTGAGAAATACAATAGAGCAACGATGGTGTACAAATACAATATACAGCAGTGGTGGGCAAACTTTTTCGACCCGAGGGCCACATCAAGTGAAGGGCCACATGTCAAGTCCTTCAAAAAATAACTTTTATTCATAGTGGCAGTATGCATGGAACATGTAATATCAGACAGAAACGTGTCACATTAACACACTTTTTAAAAAATAGTTATTATTAAGTCATATTTACAAGTCAAATTAATTTGCACTGCTATTTATATTTCCTAATAAATCATCATAAAACAATAAAATATTCGCTTATAAAATTTTATAATAATAATAATGTAATAATTTTTGCAGTGGAGAATAGAAAAGATATTGTCTGATAGAAAAAAAATCTCATATTAACACATTAAAAATAATTTGAATGTTTGCGTGAAAAATGCTGACTTAGGTTGTAGTCTTTAAAAACAGCAATACTTACTTGACATATTAGACATACTGCTTTCTCTCCGATATTGGTGAAGAAATATTTTGTTGTCCATTCTTCCTTTAACACACGACATTCAGAATCAGATTCTCTTTTTTTGCCCGACTCATTTTCAGTCATTAACGGTCGAGTGCATTTTAATATCCGAGAGTGTGTTCTACTTTTACTGATTGCGCTAACTGTACCGCGTGCAACACTGCCATCAAATGGCGTTCACTTGTATTGCATCATTAATTTACTAATTCTGAAACCAAACCGTTACTTAGAAGCAGCATTTTTAAAACTCCCTCGTGGGAGAGAGGAAAGTGTTTAGCGGGCCGCATATGTCCCACTGTCCATAGTTTGCTCAACTCTGATATACAGTGTTTTACGATTTTCTGAAAGTCTAGCAATATTCAGATATACACATTAAATTATCCAGTGTAAAATAACACTTATTGCATCAACAAATACAATTTATATATATTTTTTTAAAGTTAAAAATGTAATTTCTTACGCCTAAATACTTTAAACTGACTTGAATTATTATAAACATACATAAATGAAAAGTGTTTTGGTAACTTTATGGTTAAACATTGCAATGACTCAAAACGTGGCTCCTGGTCAATTATAATACCAATTTGACATTGTAGATTCTGCGACGGGACTATTGCGGATGTGCACATTGCAATACTCATGCAAAAATTAAATGTTTTGTCTTTCTCATTTGGTCGTAAATGTGTGTGCGTTTACTAGAGGCAGAACTCTCATATCGACATTAGAGTCAGCAGCAAGTGTCGTATTGTGGTGTCAGGACTGTTGCAGTCAACAGTCTATTTAATTGAAAATATCTTAATTTGTTTTTCTGAAAATTAACGAAGGTCCCAGGGGATTGAAATGACATGATGGTGAGTAACAAATAAATAAATAAAAAAACATATAAAGTTAGTTTAAAAATTCCCTTAAAACAGTTTTTTTAAGAATGTTCTGTTTTTTTTGTTCTTGTGAATAAAATAAAATGATAGCTTTACTGTGCCACATTTAAGTTTTTTAGTAACTTTATTATCCTGTTTTCCTGTGGTAACCACATCCCAATCAAGTATTTCATTATGAATTGAGTGAGTTGTGCTCGTTTAACAATATTAACGATCAAAAGATCATTTACTCTCAGGAAAGAGGAAGCTACTCTGCTAATTAGACATGGATGACAAGAAAAAGAAACAAAAGATTAACTAGGCAAGACTATTAGTTGCCATGTAAACTGATACAATTTCATTTTAAAATGGTGTTTTAGAGTGAAAACGCTTCTCATAAACTTTGTTTCAGAACACAAAGGCTGGGTATGCAGCCTAAAACGCATAGTACATGACCATTCACGGTCACTGGGAATACATAATACATACAAAGATGTCGGAGTAGTGTGGATGCCAGGTGTAAATAAAAATGCACTAGTATAAACAATACTAAGATTGCTTTCTTTGCTTGTTGAAAGTCCACAGTATTTCCATATGAAACAAACATCTAAAGGCCGGGATGTCAAACAAAAAGCAGCATTATGTACCCTTTTTACAGCACTTCTCACTCACCATGAAAGAATTTGTTCATGCAAATGTCTGATAATCTAATAATATTATATGGAAATATTTGAAAAATGAAATGAAAATCCAGCCGACCTCAATGTGTTCGTTCTTTATTTGAATTGTTTACTTGCTACGTCACACTTCGGTTTTTGTACGATTCGTTGCTGAATAACTAATCTGAGCCCTCTCTTCAGCCGATGGTGTTTCTAAATGGTAAATTGGGCTAACGATTTCCGACATTAACCTAACGAGAGGCAACATGTGGAACACACCAAACTAACTAGACAGACTAGATAGACAGCCCGATGAGGCCCAATGGCCAGTTACAGCGTTTTATTTTATATTAGAAGTTTTATTATTTTATGTTTAATAATTATTTTAAAAAAAAACTACTATAATTTCATTAGAACTCTTGGCAGACTAGTTGGCAGACTGAACTTTAAGAGGTTATGTTATGACTTTTAAGAATTAGATTGAAGAACATTCTTAACAATTTATTATTTTTTTTTTGGTAATACAAAATATTAAACTTTTTTTCTAAAGAACAAGAAATAGTTGGTTTTGGCAGTCTGCCTCAAGATCTGTCATATATCATTATCCAAGTCCCTAATTTGGATATGTAGCTGTTTTTTTTTTTGTCCAGCAGCAGGTTGATTTGTTGGCTTTTTGGGGTCTGATATTTTGATCCATTGCTCCAAGTGTAGCTTTTAAAAGCGATTGTATTCGGTGTCAAGCAGATGCCTTGTCAGGATCCAAGGCGACATGCAGGAACGTCACGACCTTTGCTTCAGGGACTACTAGACCTCGAAGAACAATTACTTCAAATGTCAGGAACACTCTCAACTTTACTCCCACTGTAATAATAGTTATTAACTTTAGGACATGAGACTGAAGAGTTATTGCGCCTTTTGCGGATCTATATGTAACCTGAATTAATTTTTAGGGTCTTGTTTTATGTTGGTTTGTTGGGATTTATCTTTATCTGCACAGTCGACTATGGAGTGTGAGCAAAATTAAAAAATGTTTAGAATGGAAATGAGTGTCTGTACACCAAAATGTCAAATAAGTGTGTTAATGAAGTGTCAGCTTTTCATTCATTCATTCATTCATTCATTCATTCATTCATTCATTTCCTTCGGCTTAGTCGCTTATTTATCAGGGGTCACCCCAGCTGAACGAACCTCCAACTATTCTGGCATATGCAGTTGATGCCCTTCCAGCTGCAATCCTCGAAAAAGTGTGAGTTTTGTTTTGTTTAATATAATTTAATAAAAAGGATTCACAGTTAAGTATTCACTCCAGGATTTTGCAGATATTATTAATTGATTAATCAGATTAAATGTCAAATCAAAGTGATAAACTGGAAAACCTGAACAAACATAAGATTAGATTAGTTCAGATTATAAAATGTCATGTATTACTATTCCCTTTAAATATTTTTTAAATAAATTGATATTGTGATTTTATTTAATTTTTTAAAAATATATATTGCGATATTAATAACATTTCACGAGATTCGAATTTACATTTTTCTTGGGATACTAACAGTATTCAGGTACAAACATTGAATTGTCACAATGCAAAAATTGTCTTAAGAGCAATATTATATATATATATATATATATATATATATATATATATATATATATATATATATATATATATATATATATATATATATATATATATATATATATATATATTTTTTTTTTTTTTAAATTATGTAATTTTTTTTTAAAACGAAGCAAAATAATCTGCCAACTGTGTAAGTAAAATAATATTGCTGTTAGTTTGAAATTTTGATATTTGGACTAAAAAATAGGGCTGCAAGTTATTGGAAAAATCTGATATTGCAATATTTAAGTTTTCTCTGATTAAATCTGATTTTGACTTTGAAATGTAGATATTTGGACTATTTTATGCATTTTTGCATAAATCATATAAATTACATACAAATACAGTGATTAAATACAATTCTGTAGCTCCTGGTCAACTATAAGTTGCTGTCATGTGTAATGCGTTTAACAGGATGGACGGTACTTCCCGCTCGTTTCATACAGATTACAAAACCAAAAAAGCTTGTTTTCAAGTGCACCTGGTTCATTTAAAAGTACAGATTTCAAGCGTTATGTGAATGCATTTCTTATGTCTGTGAAGCTAGTATTCGCTGAGATTCCAGTGCATTTGTTGACCACCAAACTGTCATAGAAGGCCATGTCTGGTCCGAGCTTTTCCCCTGAAAAAACATCAGTTTATAACAATCGCTGAATGGCTCCTCTACTAGTAGGCGGGGCGTCATTCGCTGTATTGACCGTTACACATTTCCCCATTTAAAACTATACAAGTGACACGTTTTGTGTATTCTATAGTCTTAGTTTAAACTCTCTTGATATTTAGAAAAAAATAACTTTGCAGCGATTACAAATCACATGTGATCTGTGGCTCCTGGTCAACAATAAAGAGGGTCATACACCGTATGCGCCACTTGGCGCTCTGTAGCACGGCAGAAATATGAACAGTGTCTTGATTTGTAGCTAGGTGCTGCTGACAGCCGCCAACTTGCGACGCTGGTGTGTGTACCCTATAGAAATGTATGTTTACAATTCTAAAATTGCCGAGCAGTGCATCTGATCTGAGCCTCTTAATTCAGACTCAACTAGGCCTGTCACAATATCTACTTTTTGTTGTACGATATATTGCGATAAACAATATTATCGTCATTTTAAGACCATTTTATGCCACTCATAATATAATCATCACAATGCAAGTACATTCTTCTAAAGAATAAATATTATTTTATTCTTAAGAATATTTAATTGAATTAGTCATTATAACAATTTAATAATGAGCCATTGGAATCAAAAGGTGAAAGTGCATATCCTAAACAAATAAATAATAGATGTTAACAGAAAGGTGCAAGGTTAAAAAGTAACAGAAGCTGTGATATCTGCAACCAGATCTATTTTCAGTTGTCAGACACCCACATGAAAATATACTATAGTCATTTATAGTAAATACTATAGTGTTTTTTACCCATACTGACAATTCCAAGGTAAAGTCTAGATTGGATACGCGGCCACCGGAAGTGCACACAGCATTTTTTTTATGACACTGTTTAACAATAAATAATATTTTTACAGTACTGTGACGGTTGGGGTGGGGGTAGGCATTAAAAAATACAATTTATTGAGTAATTTAATAGATAGCATGAGTAATACTCGGTACAACTACTGTTTTTACATTACTGTGACGGTTGGGTTTAGGGTTGGGGTGGGGGTAGACAATAACAAAACACAATAAATGGGAAGTTTAATAAATAATATAAACAATTCTCGTTAACTTCCGGCCGCATCCATATCCGATCTAGCAACAACCCTCTTCCAACAGAGATAGAGATTTTGCCCAATCAGCTGAAATGTTGCTAGAGTTAGTTTTTTATCTGGGCAATATAAATTACATCACGAAAAATGATTGAGGTCATGTCTGTGTGTTGTGTGCAGTGTTGGGTGGACGCTACTAGCTTAACTACATTTCTCAGTAGCGTGACGCTACTTTATAAACCCAATAGCTTTTCAGGAGCTATTTTTTTAGGCAAGTAGCTCAGTAGCGTCCACACAAGCTACATTTTCCGATCGCGGATCAATGAGTGACAGCACCAACATTCACAGAGCTGTGAGGCCGGTGTTTAGCCGATGAAGGTAAATCCATATGATGGCGAGAATGACTATTTCTTCTTCTTCCTGTTTTACGATGCTTGACAACAAACTTTTTGGTGCGTTACTGCCACCTCTTGTTCTGGTCGGTGACCAATCATTGGGCTGACATGAGAAACTTGCTTGATGGAAAGATGACTGAGGGGGAGGAGTTATTTTTATTTATATATATATATATATATATATATATATATATATATATATATATATATATATATATATATATATATATATATATATATATATATATATATATATATATATATATATATATATATATATATATATATAATCTTGTTTACTGTAGTAACGGCTAAAGTATACTATGGTAATTACTATTATTTCATGATGGTTATTAATGATACTACAATATGTAAGTTAGTGTAATTTAATGCTTATTGGTAAATATTTCCCTGTACTATACATTACTATAGTATTTTAAATGCGTAACACCTGGTTTCATTGGATTTTTTGTTTTAGATGTTATATACTATAATTTGTTTCTGTTTGGTACACTATTATTTTCAGTAATTAACTGAACTGAACAATTCTGCCTCATGATTCATTGACAGTTTTAGTGATCACTAGGATCTGAATGATAATTTAAGTTGCTTCGATTTAAAAATGAAAATGGCAAAAATAGCTTAAATATAGCTAAGCTACTTTTGCAAAGTAGCTTTTAGCTTAGGTTGCTACACTTCCCAGGGTGTAGCTTTTAGTGTAGTTAAGCTTCATTTTAAGCAGTGTAACTAATAGCTTAGCTCACTACATTTTTCAAGTAGCTTGCCCAACACTGGTTGTGTGATAAGTCGATATATTGATTATTGTGACAGGTCTAGACTCAACATTGCAGATCCTGCAATGTGATTATTGCCGATGCTCACATTGCGATATCAATGCTGAAATGATATACTGTGCAGCCCTGGTGTGTAGGGAACACATTGCATTACTTTTTATTTGCCCCTCTATGTATTATACTGTATTATTATGCAGATTTATGTACATGCTATTTATATCGAGTTGATGTGTGGTTTATTTATATCTGGTGTATGAAAAACCATGTAAAACATATGGAGAGGTGGTTTAAATGATATATTGAATGGTTTCTCCTTATTGTGTGCTTGAGAGCTCATGGTTTGTAGTTATATAGAGCAACACACTGGTCGAGCTCTTGAAACTCCATTCTGTTGTCAAGAGACACAATCTAAAAATGAAGAATGATAGTTTGTGTTTTTAATGAAACTGCATAGTGAATTTCAGGGGAATGCAGGTAGGTTGTCTCATAAAAGCATGTTAGCAGAGGAATGCAGTTGGTCCGGTTCTGCCCAGCTCTTGTTGTTTTTCTACACTGCACATTCGATCGGAGAACTGAGAAACGAAGGCCGGGTCTCTGCGACGCCTGCTTTGTGTGTTGACATAACTGATCCAGATTGGATGAGTCACGATGTGAGACATGTTGTCAACATGCATTTCTCCTCATTATGTTTGTAACTAGCCTCTGTGTAAGCCAAATAAACGAGGATGTTCGAGAAGACCCAAAAACACACACTATAATCTCGTGTTTCCTGAGGCGTCCCATGGAGAAGCCTTTTGCGCAAGCATTTTCAAACCCCCTTTTCTCTTTTTCCAAAGGGTCAGAGGTGAAAGAAAACCTCATCTGGCCCACGGTGTATAAGGAGCTGTTGGGAGAAATCAGTTTAGGAGGAAGCAGGCGTTTCATCTGTTTTGTGTCTGGTTTTTGTCGACAATCAAACTTTTTGGTTACTGATTTCCTCAGTAGAAAGTGGTCTTTTGGCAACACAATTTTGATTGACTGTTTTGTAAGTCGAATTTTGCTTTATTCAAACTAGAAAGTTTACAGTTTTAGTAACTGTTTACTTAATGAAAAATGTACATTTCTAGAGAAAAAATGGTGCTATTTTCATTGGAAAATTGGCTATTTGGTGGAATTAAAAACATGTAAATCGAAGTTCATCGACAGCGTTCTACAAATGTTTAAAATAAAAATTAAATATTTAATATGTTTAATCCTTTAACGAGTAATGTTCATTTTAGGTTTCAGACATTTGAATGCACACAAGTTCAAATGAAACCTAGCATCACTGTAAAAAAGGCTGGCTTTCACACAATTGATGTGTGTTGGACAATTTGTGTTGTGTTGGATTTGGACAACATGAAAGAGTTAAGTTAAATGATTAGATTTTAAAAATTTAAGTGGATTAAGCATAAACAATTAAGTTGTCCTTCAAGAATAGTGTTGTTTTAGCTCATTTTAAATAAGTAGTTTGAACAAACAGCAAACATAATTTTTTTAGTGATTTATGGTTTGTATAATACTGTTAGATGTCTTGGATGTTTATGGACATGGCAATAATAATGATTTTTAAACATAATCGGATAATGGGTTTGGGTTTAGGGTTATTACTAAGGGTTAGTGTTATTAATAAGGCCCAATCCCAATTCTACCCCTTAGCCCTTCCCCTTACCCCTACCCCTCGTTTTGCGTGCTCCCACCAAGGGGTAGGGGTGTCCCAATTCTCTTTAGCTTAAATGCGTAGGGCTAAGCGCAAGGGGTAGATACCCCTTCGAACGAAGATTTTTCAGAACCACACTCGAAACCAAGGGGTAAGAAAATTTCCAAGAATACACCAGCCACAACTGCACCCGGAAGTAAGGAGATCCACAAATTAGTATTTTTTTTGTCATTATTACGATTTTTTACAACAAACAAGCACATGTTTTAATCAATTCATAACCGCGTTCATGTTTTACCATCATGCTTTAAAAAAAAAAACGCTTAAATAAAAACGCTAAATTTCGCTATCTATAATCCATAATAATAACTCCTATCTAGCAGTACCACAACGTTCTGACACTGGAATACCCTGTCAGAAAAGTCTTGTGGCTGGGAATGAGCTTTTTACAGTGTCTGCTTTAATGTTGTTTTCTTGTGTTTACATAGATGAATATGGCCACAGTGTAAATATACACAGTACAGTTACAATCTTATTGTCACATTAGATCGTTATGATAACATAATATATGACTTCAGTGATTTCCTGAAGATAAATACCAAAAAATAACACAACTGGATTAACTACAGCAGTCGTGATCATCTGATCTCGTATGAAGCATGAGATTGCGATGACGTTTGCAGTTGCTGTAGTGCTGTCCCAATTCTTAGGGGTAAATTTTGAAGCCCTTCCCCTTAACACTCGTTTTTAAGGGCCAAGGGGAAGGGGTGGTACAAAAATGGAATTGGGATTGGGCCTAAATCTTATTCACATCAGATTTAGTTTACTATAATGTTTACACTGTTCTTCTCCCAGATAAAGTCACTTTTATGTATTTTGGAAGAAAATTAACATGTTGTAAATCCAGCAGCCCTAGTAATCTCTCCGCTGCAGTGCAGACTAAAGGCTGATTTATACTTCTGTGTCGAGTGATCGGCGTGACCCACGGCGACTGCCTTTTGTGCCTTTCATTTATACTTCTGCATACTGTTTGTGTTGCTCTGCAATAACACTTCTAAAACTCTAGCTAGTAGTAGGTTATGTTATGTTTCTCTGTGTTGAGTTTCTTCACGGTTGTTTTGTTTATTCTTAACGCTACCTTAATGTAGAAGTAGCAAAAACTTGCTCATTGAGAGGCGGGAACTGGCAGATGTACAACAACATTTAGGTAAACAATTCCAAAAAATTTCTATTGGGAGCTCCTTCACACGACTCGACACTTGCAAACATTCGCTCAAACAGGTTCACGTGCCCCACCCACACTAGTCACAGCTACCAAGCTGACCAATTACAGAGCTTGGGCTATAAGTCGTTGCGATATGTAGTTAAATGTTTTGAGGGGTGCGCGTCAGCCACGGTGAGTGCTATGCATCCACATGAAGGTTGCGCTGGAGCATACGCAGAGGTATAAATCAACCTTTACATGGCAGCACTCAATCAAGATAGGATGTGTGTCTGTATTTGGCAAAAAAGAAACGAAAAAATTATATGCATAAATCATTGCTTCGGTGTCATGTGATAAACCTGCTGCGATGCAATGGAAACTTTTAAAGTCATGCATTCTTAAGTCATATAAACAACTAAGTCAGCACGAGTATTTAGAACTTGTCAAAGGGTTCATTTTGTTTTATTTTAGTACTTCATCAAACAAACGGTTTCACTTTGTAAGTGAATTCAATCAGTAATAGTCAAGAACTTAGAAAATGACATCTAACAAATAAAGCAAATATTCAACATATATATACAGTTGAAGTCAGAATTATTAGCCCCCCTTTGAATTTATTTTTTCTTTTTTAAATATTTCCCAAATCATGTTTAACAGAGCAATGAAATTTTCAGTATGATCATATTTTTTCTTCTGAAGAAACTCTTATTTGTTTTATTTCAGCTAGAAGAAAAGCAGTTTTTAAAAGCCATTTTAAGGTCAAAATTATTAGCCCCTTTAAGCAATTTTTTTCGATACTCTACAGAACAAACCATCATTATACAATAACTTGCCTAATTACCCTATTCTGCCTAGTTATCCTAATTAACCTTGTTAAGCCTAAACGTCCCTTTAAGCTGTATAGAAGTGTCTTGAAAAATATCTAGTCAGATATTATTTACTGTCATCATGGCACAGATAAAATAAATCAGTTATTAGAAATGAGTTATTAAAACTATTATGTTTAGAAATGTGTTGAAAAAAATCTTCTCTCCGTTAAACAGAAATTGGTGGAAAAAAATAAATAAACAGGGACTTTAATAATTCAGGGGGCTAATAATTCTGACTTCAACTGTATGTTGAATATAAAACATATTCAATGTATAACATTGCATAAAACTATTGTATCTGTTTCAAGCTAACCAAACCAATCGACTTATGAAAACTGAAATTCATTTATTACAGAAGTGGCTGCAAAAATGGTTAATTTAAGAAAACAATTATTGTGTTCTCTCTCATGTTACTCCAAATCAAAAAGCTTGTTTCAGACTAGCTCTACTTGTGTACAAATAGAAAGCATCCGAAAATAATCAAAGCATCAAGGAGTAATGCTTTTCTTAGTCAAATGACATGATGACATTGTGTCAAACGCATTGGTCATTCCTGTGCGAGGTATGTCTCGGTCACACTGAGGAAAAATGCATGTTAACAATACATCCAAAACCCTCTTTTCGAATGGGTCAGGGGTGAACGAAACCTTCATCTGGCCCCCAGTGAGTAAGGAGTTGTTGGGAGAAATAAGTTTAGGAGGAAACGTGCCTGGGTTTTGTTTGTTGCTTTTGTCACAGATCACTGCTAAAAGACAGACACAGGATCTATGCGGTTTTTGCTTTGGGATCCTGTCTGGGCCCAGGGGGAGTGTGGGGCTTTTGTTTGTTAACCATTCCCTACGGTGTGGGCAAAGCTTAGAAAAATGCACCTTTGGCTTTGCTGCGGTGCCTTGACCTTTGGAATGTGGAGTGCAGCCGTCGTGCCAGTTCAGTCTGGAAATCACCGCCCTCTGATGTCATGCCTGTGCAGCTGCTTTACTCCCCGCTTTGTCAGTTATTGGTGGTGTTTGCTAAGGCAAGCATCACTGCTCCTATTGCCCATAGTTTCATAATGCTCACTTTTTTAGAGTGTAATTTGTCTTGCAGGTGGTGTTTGTGCTACAATATTATAGACTCATTTCTCAAATCAGTCTATCCGCATTGTTAAAAAAGTATATATACAATTGAAGTCAGAATTATTAGCCCCACTGTTTATTTTTTCCCCAATTTCTGTTTATTGGAGAGATTTTTTTCAACACATTTCTTAACGTAATAGTTTAAATAACTCTTTTCTAATAACGGATTTATTTTGTCTTTGCCATGATGACAGTAAATAATATTTTTCTAGATATTTTTCAAGATACCTCTAAACAGCTTAAAGTGACATTTAAAGGCTTAACTAGGTTGATTAGGTTGATTAGGCAGGTTAGGGTGATTAAGCAAGTTATTGTGTGTCTGTATGTGTGTGTGTTTGTATACATACATGCATACATACATTATATATATATATACATACATTATATAGAGAGGGCTGCACGTTATTGGAAAAAATTGGTATATTATTAGCGATTTTTTGTTTTTCTGGGATTATATATATTGTGATATGTATATTATTTCACCAGATGTCTTAAATAAACAAATTGCAAGCGAGAATAATTACAATAGAGAAAAAAAAGGTGGGTCAAACAGAATTCAGATATAGAAATTGACACATTCAATGTTGAATAAAAGTGTATAGTCTTTATTCATTAATAATTCAGTAAAATTACTCTTTATTTAAGTTACCAATGTTGTACGTTATTGTGCCCAATGCTTTACACTCTCTTAAAACACATGCAATCGATAAAGTTTCACCCTGTATAAAATGTTTCCGTAAATTTATGTATATATATATATATATATATATATATATATATATATATATATATATATATATATATATATATATATATATATATATATATATAGTTCACTTAAAATAAAAGCGGAGTTAATAGTGAAATCGGCTAATCAATGCATCCCTATTAACGATGTCAGTGCATTGTGCAAAAAGCCTTTTCTACACACATGTCCACATGTTTTCGGCTGCTCGAGCCACTCGCTTAATGTCAGGTGACTCACTCTTTGCGCAGCCTTCAACTGCAGCTCATGCTGTATTAAACAGACGCACGTAACTTCATAACTATAGCGACCGTTTTTCGACTGAACTGAATTTATTTTTGATGTCTTGGTCACTATTTGAAGGGCCCGAACAAATTGCCTCGGGGGGCGGGTTCGTCCCACGGGCCACCGATTGAATAACCCTGGCCTACACATTAACCCCACGGAGTTTCCTTCTATAACCAGTATATAGTTGTTAAGTACACTGTAAACAAATGCTAACTACACATGCTGTAAAATCCAGATACACTAGCATCATGGCAGCAAGCTGTGTGTGTAAGCCCAACTCCCATTTACCTCAACAAATGTCAAAATCAAGTTTCTTTTATTAGAGGTTATGTCCAAAGGCCTGTGTCCCGGTTGTTTTTTTCATTTGGTTTCTTTTTTTGAAATGACATGTCCAGATCTGTTTGTCAGTGAGCGACTTTCTGCCTCAGGAACAATTTGACATTGACTGGGCTTTAAAAAAAAGAGGTAATCTCATGCAAGCAGCGAGACAGAAATCCTGCACGCAGAGACCATTTTGAAGGGCATTATGGGTACTTGACTACCTGCAGGGTGGAACAAGGAAACCAAACAAACCAAAGAACGTAAGTGGGATAAAAAAATAAAATAAGAGAAAGAGACTGAGCGCAAACGTTCACAAACGACATGATCTTCAGATCTTCACACTCACTCAACAGTCTGACGCTTTCCTGAAGGGAAACAGGAGAATAATGGTGTTCGGTTTAATCTCTGTGTTTGCTCAAGTTTGATTAGAAGAGCTAGCCTGGAGTCAGTGCAGAAAGACGGCTTGCGATTGGCCGTGTTAAAGCTGGGCTCTGGCCAACTCCAATAATCTCGCACAGATCTGGACTGATGGGCTTCAGGAGAATCGGTTTGGTAAATTACTGTTGCAGGGTAGGACAAATCCCCTCTTATCTGATGTTCTCTCTCTCTCCTTCTGTTTGGATCTGTTGTGTCGTCAGCGCTGTGCTTTGCAGATGTGCTGCTCTGTGAACAGGTTGACTCGAGTGTATGAGTCTATGAGGGTCTCGCTCGGTGCCTTCATTGGTATGGAGAGAGGTTGATGAACTGTGCTCAGCGTCCGTCCACTGATCTGACAAATTGGCATAAGCCCTGATGCATGAATGTGCAAATTATTACAGATCCTGTTTGCTTTCTCCAGTCTATTCTTCTCTTCCATCAAAAGCGTGTTCTGTCAGGGTCCTGAGGTCTTGTGATTTGTTGAGGGGAGTTGGTGAAATGAAGCGATTTATTTATTTAAAGGCACATAAGCATGCCATATAACCTATAGTTCACAAGGCACTCCAAATGATTAGTTGTTTGATTGATTTAGACTGCATTCAGAGTGCTTAGATACTGTGATAGAAAAAATGTGATGAGTTTCTGGACTAGGCATGGGACGATAACCGTTATTCAAGGTATACCTCGGTTTGGAAAAGTCAAGGTTTTGAAAGCACCAACATTTTCTGTAATTTCATTCCTAAGTAAGATTTTTTATTTACTTTTTTTTTAGTAAAAAGTTACTTTTTAAATTGTAAATAAATATGTGTTTTTGAAACTAATGAAGACTTTGAATTTGAATTAAATAGCCTGATGTGTTTACTGCTCCAAAATATCAAATCTTTCAAAAATAAAATGCATTGTTTTCAGAGGGGAATTTTTTTTTCTTACCTTGGTTTTCTTCCTGACAGAACACGCTCTTACCCAGATATTTAAAAAGAATATATTTTAGAGCAGCGAGAACAATACTATGATACAGTGAAAGTGTGATATTTTTATTCAAGGTTACCATACCGTCAGAATCTTATACCGGCCCATGCCTATTCTACACTATGGGATTGGAGATTATGGGTGGAGTAAATCACAATCAGTCACTTGTGGGGTTGCATGATATTGAAATAATTTGATATTGCTATATTTTACTTTTCTGCGATAAATATTGCGATATGAATACAGTTTCACAAAATGGTTTGAATGGCTCTATTTAGTTTTATATTCAGGTACAGAGATTGAAAAATCACAATGCAAAAAACTTACTACTTATTGTTTGTAGTCCTAAAAAGAATTATTAGAGCAAGAAAAAATATTGTTTTGTTTTCACCTTCAAGTTAAATTAAATTAACAGATTTTTTTCTTAAAACAATCAAAATTATCTGCCAATTGGGTTAGTAATCTTTTCAGTTTGAAATGTAGATATTTGGACTAGAGGTGACAAATATTAAGTATTTATTTATTTTTGCAAAAATCGTTTTAAACCATCTTGAAATGGAGTCACAGGCTTTAAAAACACATGTAAAAGTTAAGCTTTCAATCTGCAGTGACTCCACAAATCAAATGTATTTTGTGGTCTTAATTCAGCTTTTATGATCTTAATTTAGCATTTCTACGATTTAGCTAATTATATTTTCAAGATCAGGAGAAAAGCATAAAGGCGGTCACACGTGTCTTCACAGCAACATGGCCACTACATCATTCACTGTGCATTAGCAACCAGGACAAATATAAAGTCTGTTCAAGTCCACCATTCCAAGTCAATACAAAATTTAGCATTTGAACCAATAGTAGACACATACACATAGGCCTTATATTATTACTGTTGTTCGACCCAAATGTTTGAGAAATAACAATATTAATAGCGTCGTCATATTAGCCTTTATTTTACATATACAGAATCGTGAGAAAAACGTGATCTTGATTTTATGCAAAAAGAAAATTGTGATTCTCATTTTAGCCAGAATCGTGCAGCCCTAATTGCAGATGTTGTGATGTGACTATTGCAGATGTGCACTTTGCGATATTGATGCTGAAAGGACACATTGTGCAGCCCTGGTTTCTTGTATGTTATGTGTGCGTGAATGTGAGCACAAGCAATGTGTTGGAGCAGTTTAACCCTAAAAGTGCTAGTTCAGGCAAAAAATAAATTTGTCATTAAATACACGCCCTCATGTTGTTCCCTGAGATCTTCATTCATCTTTAAAACACAAGTTGAGATACTTTAGAATAAATCCAAGAGCCCTCAGACCCTCCAAGGTCATGAGATGTTCAAAATCTAGAAAATGAAGCAAAAACATTGCCAAAACATCTTGTGTGACTTCAGTTGTTCGGCTGAAATCATATGAAGCTCCAAGAACACTCTTGTGCACCAAAAAAAAAACAGTAAAATGTGTTGCACTTTTGACAATAATGGTAGTATGTCTCACTAACAACATTAGAAGAGGAAGACATTGGTGAACAAAATAATTTTAGCTTTTTTTTGCCACACAAAAGTCAGTTTGAGCTTCGTATAATTACAGTTGAACCGATGAAGTCTCATGGAATGTTTTGACAATGTTTTTGGTTTATTTTATTGTCTTATTTACAGGAAAAAAAATATGCTTTGACTTTAAATAAACATACAAATGTGTGTCTCATAACCCATGGGTTCTCAGTCCTAGAGGTCTGGTGTCCTGCAGATTTTAGCTGTGACCCCAATCAGACACACCTGGGCTTGCTAATCAAGTTCTTACTAGGCTTTCTAGAAACATCCTTGCAGGTGTGTTGAGGCAAGTTAGAGATAAAATCTGCAGGACACCGACCCTCCAGTTTGACAAACCCTGTCTTAAACCCTTGGTCATATGCTAAGAATCATATTACAATTATGCTCAAAATAATCATTTTCCCATAATCAAGCAGCCCAATGTTGATTTGACGATCCTAACATCATAATGAAAAAGTCATAATCAAAAGATTAGTGAAAAACGGATTATAAAATGTGGATTATAAAACAGGAATTGACATCGAAAAGGTGATAAAACATGAACAACATAACAGAAAATGTAATACAAGACAGCTTCGTGTAGATTAATTGCAAAAGTGGGAAGAAACTACATTTATTATTTAAAACATACAGTGGGTGAAATAGTATTGAACACATCACCATTTTCTCAGAAACAATTTTCTAAAGGTGCTGTTGACTAGAAGATTTCACCAGATGTTACGTGTATAAAAGAACACAAATCTAATTAGTTTACAAATGAAGTCATGTGTAATAAAATGAAATGATGCAGGAAAAAAGTATTGAACACATGAAGGAGGTGTAGAAAGGCAGTGAAAGCCCAGACAGCAGCTGAAATCTCTTAGAAGTTCTTCAGCAACCCTCTGCTCTTCTTCAGTGTAAATTAATATCAGCTGCTTCAGTCCAACATCTAAATTAGTAGGATGTTGATGAAACAAGAGTGGACATTTCAGCAAGACAATGATCCAAAACGCATCCAAGAAAACTCTCAAATGCTTTCTGAGAAAGAAAATCAAGCTGTAGAATGGCCCCAACCAATCACCTGACTTGAATTCAGTAGAAGATACAAAATAAAGATCAGATTTGATAGACAAAACCCACAGAACCATCAAGATTTTTACATTCTGTTAAAGTCTGTGAAAAAAATCAGACCTAAGCAATGCATGTGACTTCATTCTCCATGTGGTCCATGTTTACCAAAATCTGGTTCAGTTCCATGTCAGCTGGTCCTTTCCAGGAGAAAAAGAACATGCTATGTTCAATACTTTTCCTACTCTGTTCAAAAGCTAAGGAAAAAAAGGAAAGGTTTTGACTATTTGACAGCACCAAAGTCAACAGCACTTTTAGAAATAGAAAATAGTGATGTGTTGAATGCTTATTTTGAAGTCAGCTATAGTTTCGTATTTCTCTTCAGCACTTAATCACTTAAATATCTCATTAATTCAACTGAAAGGGAGTACGTCCACAGTACTTGTATAGATTGCTTTTTGAACTTAAATGGTTTTGTAGCAATTGGGTTTCATCGGACAGCTTGAGTTGCCTTAACTTATTGGATTTTACAGTACTCAATTGGTTTGAGTTCTCTTCATTTATTGGGTTTTATTGTGCTAAAATTGTTTCATATGCTCAAATAGATTAAGTTCACAGTACTCATTAGGATTAGTATATGAACTTAAATGGTTTGTAGCAATCGGTTTCCTTAAATGGTTTGAGTTACCTTAGGTTGAGTTTTACAGTACTCAATTGATTTGAATTTTCTTAATTTATTGGGTTTTATTGTGCTCAAATTGTTTATATACTCAATAGATTAAGCTCACTTTACTCATTAGGATTAGTTTTTGAACTTAAGTGGTTTGGTTGCAATCGGTTTCCTCAGATGGTTTGAGTTACCTTAACTTATTGGGTTTTACAGTAGTCAGTTGGTTTGAGTTCCCTAAATGTATTGGGGTTTATTGTGCTAATTTTTCTGTATACTAAAATGGATTAAGGTCACCATACTCATTAGTATTAGTTTTTGAACTTAAGTAGTTTGTTGCAATCGGTTTCCTCAAATGGTTTGAGTTACATTAACTTCTTGGGTTTTACAGTGTAATATAAAGTTTTCCAACTGAAGTGAGAGTAATATTCATGATGGCATAATATTAAATACTATTATAAAGCATTGAAAAAAGTCTTTTAAAACCTCTCTTTAAAACAATCACTATACAAATCCATTTAAAAACCTAATGTGTGTGTTTTAAATAAAAGTTTCTCTTTCTTTAGTATATCAAATCTTGCCATTTGACTCAAAGTTTTTGCTTGGCCTATAATTCCTTGTCAGATTAAATAGCTTAAAATTATCAGTTTAGGGAAGAACAGAGAGAACACTGATACTGTAGGAAGCTTAATTCTCATTTTTGTTGATGAACCGGACAGACCGGTTGACAGGAAGTAGCTGCTCCTGGTTTCAGCAGGGCTGGGTGATGTCAAGCGCTATTGTCCTACCTGAAAACACTGAAGGTATGGAGGGGGGTCTCTGCGTGCCTCAGATTGAGGAATCTCACTTAGCACTACAAACAAAACTCCAAACTGATGACTGAGAAACATCAGTTCAAGCATTCAACAGCCATGATTATGTGTCTGGGTTAAACTACGACACGTCATGCTTTTCCGCCTCCGCCATCGCAAGGTGCACCTTTTACTGCCTCCCATTTAATTGATGTAATTACAGACCTGCTCGGCCTCGGGGTCTTTTGAATTCACCTGTTGTTGTGTAAATACCACCTTCGTCTAGCGTTACCATTAGCGCTTGGTGACGTCTTTGGTATGTTATCTTCGTTTTGTATTGATCTCAAATGGCGCTGTGCCTCACACACTTTGCTGGGAGACATTTGATTTGAAAAATTGAGAAAATATTTTGGAGATTAGTCATGAAATTAAAATGGAATTGAAACTTTTTATGATCATTATTTGAAAAGTAAGCCTTTGTTTTGTTCAGATGAAATGTTTTTGATAATGCATTTGCATTAAAGGCAGCCTATCATGCAAAAATAACTTTTATAAGGGGTTTAAACACAGTTGAGTGGCAACAGTCTTTGAATATAACCAGCTCACAATGGTAAAATATATAATTACATTTTTTATAATCACATTTTGTGTAAACAGTCTGCAAAAACACTTTGATTGACATTCTCTCTTTGTACGTGTCATAAGTGGGGGAAAGCCTGCCATTAGTGATGATCTTTCCCTCATTAGCATAGGATGTTAGTCTTGTTTTAGAATCGGCCACTATGCTGAAACACAGGCATTTGTAGCCTCCACCCTCTTTTGAAAAGAGCACAATCTCATTGAATTTAAAGTGGCAGTCACCAAAATGGCACAGACTTTTTATATCTTGTAAAAGGGGCATAATATCTTTAAATGCTAGTGTTTGACTATTTGTTTTTGTCATTTAATTTAATACATTTAAAAATTAGTATGAAAAAATTTACTTGATTTATAAGTATTATAAAGATTGTATATCTCTTACGTGTCCTACTTCTGTCTATTAAAGTGTTTTTAACAAATTTCCAAGATATTGGTAAAGGTCATGTATATATAGTAATAATAATAAATAATAGGAAGTAAATACTCACCAACAGTGCACTCAGTAATGTTTTTTCCCCAACCAAATAAAAAATATAAATGTTTTCTTAAACCTGTTTATATAGCAGGGTACGAATTACAGGGGGGTTTGAGGTACTCTGATCCCCCTAACCAACACTTTATCCTCCTTGAAGGATATCAAAACAAGATGTATGGGGTGGTCTGCCTTAAAAAGGAAGAAATAGTTAAAACTAGATGCATAGGTTGTATTTTATTAAACACTTACACATTGGAAGTTAAACAGTAAAATAATAATCATTGCAGTCTTTCGTGGTCATGAATTATTGGTGCAGGAACATAAACTTGTCGCTGTTTGTTAAAATCACAGATATCATTGAGAACCACTCATATACTTAAAACACTGAAAACAAGTCTAATACAAGTTTGATTGTTTTAATAAATATAGGCTATAAATTTGGTTCACTAAAGCGTATTTCACAAAACTGTCACGATCACCAATGATTTAGCATATGCAGATCGCGGAGAGCTACAAATCTGCCACTTATTAATGAACTACAGATCCCATCATGCACTTCATTCACACACCTAGCTCAGATTCACAGCTGAAGCTGTTCAAAACTAATCAAATGGACTGTAAACACAGCGCACACATACACACACACACATTATTGCTGAGTCTTGTTTACCCTTTAACTCCACGAGGCGTAGTCTTGTCTTGTTTAGCCGTGTTTGACCCTTTGTCTAGTTTTATGTTTTTGTTGTTTTCGCATGTTTTTGTCATTATCGAAAGATTTGACCCCCCTCATCATCATTGTATAATTTGCACCCTGTTTATACATAGCAAATGTAGTATATAGTTTACATATCAACTGTATGCTTCAAGAATAGCAAGGGTTCATTTTAAATCCATAATTTCAAGTTTGGGAATGTTATAGTACTATTTTTGTCATTTCTATTTCGATGATAAGTCTTCTATATTGACAGCACAAACAATGATTTAGCTAATTTTTTAAACAGACTGTAAACTGTTAGAGACAGTGGCTGCATCTGAAATCGCATACTTCCATACTATATAGTAGGCTAAAAACTAAGATGCGAGCCGAGTAGTATGTCCGAATTGATAGAATTTGAAAAACAGTATGCGAGAAGTACCCGGATGACCTACTACTTCCAGCGAGATTCTGAAGTGTGCATCCGATGGACCACTATGCTATTCCATATTGCACTAGAAAAGAATTGCATGAATGGGAGTGAAGCGACGCACTGACCGCAGATAGGTCACGTGATGATGACGTGTAATACGTCTGAGTTTCGTTCATACTACTCACAATTATACTGTATAGAATGTACTTTTCTAACAGCTGAGTAGTACATTTAAATTCAATGCAATACTTACTGAATAGTAGGCGATTTCGGATGTAGCCAGAGACTTTAAACTTATGACGATAGAGATTGGGAACTGTGACATTTAAATGTGCTCAATATAAAACTCTCATAGGCTTTTAAAATAAATGCACATTTCCAAATTGATAAGTTAAAGAATTGCATCAAATTTGCCAATGTGTTGGTCTTGTCATATATTAGTTGACCACTAATTAAAGTAAGAATGCAGAAAAACATACATTTTACATTTTAACAGTTTTTAAAATGAATTTCTGATAAACCAAAAGTCATAAGGCACAGTTTTTATAAAAATTATAATGAATAATTACATTTACTATTTAGACATCCCTTTTAAGTAATATGTTACCTAATAACTTGAAATAACCATTACAGTTGGTTCAAGAAAAAAACGGTATTAGAATTTGTGAAAAGCAAAACCGATTTCATAGGTTTCTATTTCTCTGTCTCTTTCAAATAGCTTGTTCCTTGTCCTGTCTTTCTTTTTTTCTTAACGCACCATATCATAGCATAGAAGCGGAGCTCCAGCACACAATACGGCTCCCGTCCCGGCCCACAGGCACATGCGTTCAGCCAAAACTACAGCGTCCGTTCCAGCCGCCCGTGTTGCACGCCGCTTGCGTGCGGTCAGGCTAATCTTCGGCCAACAAAGGAAACGGAGCGGAGGAATTTGTGTCGTAGCTTCAACCAAAGAAAGATGACGGGAGTGAAATCTGTTTAGCGTGTTGACAGATAAGACCCTTCCTTTCTGTGTAGTGGTGTTTAAGCCACGGTAAGCTGATTAATAGTCATAATCTACGGGCCCCAGACTGAGGCGTAGCTAATGAAGTTAAGCGTCCAAATCCCATCCCACTGTTTGGCTGCGTGGATTCAGATGATGATGGAAGCGATGGATGGATGGAGGATATTTTGGGTGAAGCGCTGAAATTAGGAGGTTTTCCAGCTTCATGTTTCAGAGAACATTGGTAGGAGGTCTCTGATTTTTTTTCCTTGTTTTAGGATGCATTGGCGGTTCGCTGGTTTTGGCAGTGTGGGACTGAATGGCAGGGCAGGCCAGAGGCCATGCTTTCCCAGACACTTCACCAGAGCTTGAGGGGTGGTGTGCTTTTGCATGCATATTAAAAATGATTTTCACCGTTTTATCAGCGTTTTAAATGTAGTAGAGCTATTAAAACAGACTAAATGTATAGGAACTGAGGTGATGAATTAATTTTTTTCTATTCAACTTTTAAGACACTTCGTCACTTGGAATTATAAGGTCTATCTGCGTTCTGACTTGATTTTGAGATATTGAGCTTCAAATTTTTTGCATTCCATAGCAAACAGTATGTGTGTAAACATTTGTTTTTTAAATAAAAATTCTAATGTAAACAACTTATAAAAAAACATCCCATAAGTTGTCATTCAATGAGATAGTTAATAAGTCAATTTAGACAAAAATGTCAGATAGAACCTTATATTCTAAGATGACGACTTCTCCAAGTGAGATGTGTAAACAAAATGTGTTTAATTGAACGTTTGAGAATAGAATTTGGGTGTACGATTATAGTCTATAGCTGTTCTGTGTCAGTTAAATAAGTTGACTGTTGGAAATTCAAAAATTGTAACCAACTGGTTGAGTATTAAATAAATAACCTAATAAAGGTTTAGAACAACGCAACAAATATTTTTAACTCAACCTCTGGGTAAATAACCCAACAATTTTTAGAGGTGAGTAATAATCACGGTTTCAAGGTTATTACGATTATATGCATTGATTCATTTCAAACACTACTAGTTAGTAAATCACAAGATCTCCTTATATTTTAAAGGATTATTATTATAATAATAATAATCTAATAAAGAACTGAGAACTAATTCAATATTTCATAATAAATTAGAAGTAGTAGTAACTTTAATAGACTTAATGTATTATATGGAATTGCTGTTACTATTATGACTATTTTATTGCTACTAATGTGGTGGTGGTAGCAGTAGCAGTGGCAGCAATAATACTTCAACAGTAAGTTTGTATTAATCTTTGTCAACAGTAGTTAATGAAATTAAGTTGTTCATTGTTCATATCAACTTAGTGGACTAATTTACCAAGCATGACTTTTAATTTAATAATGCATTAGAATAAGAATCTTTATTGTCATTGTACAAATACTAACGAATGTATGTTTGCCCTTTCCTTCAGTGCAGTCCTACTTGTCTAAAATAACAACAATACTAACAAGAACATATAAAAAAGGTAAAAAGGCAACAATAATGATAAAAATAATAACAATACAATGTTAGAAGTGCGTATAAAGTGGCAAGTGCATTTCTAGCAGCTTTCAAGTTAAAAAATGAGTAAAATGTTGGCTAGAAACACACCATTTAAGGTCTGTTCATATTACAACAGCCCTTGGATATGTACTATTTTTTTAGTCTGTTGGTTTTGACTTTTTGTACCTTTTGTACCGCCTCCCCGAAGGTAACAGTTGAAATGTACAGTGTGCTGGACGTTGATGTTGTAAATGTCCCTTCTTGGTTTTGTTATTGTGCTTTTCATTCCTTCTTTGCCTGTTCATACTCTTCCACTTTCATTGCTTTCTCTGTTTTGCTGACACACTATTGCTCTGGTTAGCTGCAGTTGACCATCCCCCCCTGAATTTACCCACATTCCTCAGTTCCTGCAGCCTGGAGCCAGTTCAGTGCCCTTGTATGTGCATAACCTAGGGTGTGTGTGTAGATGTTCCACCCCTGAGACCCCCCGAGTGATTTTTGTGCTTCTGGAATGCTCACTCTGATGGTAATGGCATTCGCCGGGCCTATCAAATACTCTCCAGACCACTTAGAAAGTGTACAGTGTGAATCCAGACTCATCATTGGTTCACACCTTTCTAAACACCCCTATTTAGATGTGCCTGCTAATGAAAGTCATAGTACTGCTGATTTTCTCATACTTGGACGACATTATCTAATGGGTATCTGTAAAGAATTAAGGTATTCATCGCTACGAAATTGTCCATCTTATTCAGATGTTTTCTTACAATTTGTTCATTCCCATTGATGCTTATTTTATATTGGAAGGCCATTTGAGCTAAAATTGCAAATGGATTAAGCCAAGCTGCGTTTGTCATGCACATCCTGACAGGGGGAAGCACAGTCCTTTTAAAATCTCCTCTGAAGGCCAGAGGGCGCTTCTTGCGCAGTAACTCCAAACACCACGAAGAAGAAACCAAGAAAATCCCCATAGTGTTTGCAAAATAAACAAGATTCCATTGATTCAGTGTGACTAATAGACACAAGACTACTGAATGCATCTTTACAGGATGATTCATTTCAAACACTCAAACAAAATTTATGAAGTGAGTCTGTCCAACTGCTCGTTTAACAACAAATTTTTAATCAGCCAATCACATGGCAGCAACTCAATGCATTTAGGCATGTAGACATGGTCAAGGTGATATTGCATCTTTGAAAGCACAACACATCAACCCTCAGCACATGGGTGTACAGCAGCATAGACCACACCGAGTGCCACTCCTGTGAGCTAAAAACAGGAAACTGAGGCTACAATTCACACAGGCTCACAAAATTGGACGATAGAAATTTGGAAAACGTTGGCTTGGTCTGATGAGTCCCAATTTCTGTTGTGACATTTGGAGGCAGGGTCAGAATTTGGTTGTCAACATCATGAAAGCATGGATCCTGCCTTGTAGGATCCTGCCCTGCTATCAATGGTCAGGCTGGTGTTAATTTTTCAAGAGACACTCAAATTACATCATGCGCTCTGCGTATGCAATGTCTAGAAGTCATGCAAACAATTAATTGCAAACTGAAATGAATATAATTTGATTATATGATTTGGAATTGGATGTTTTGTGAGATTTACTCTTTTTTTCATATTATTATGAGTTTTAAGTTAAGAATTTTGCAGGATCGTGAAAATTTGCAACTTTTGTTGATCGCAAAAAACTAGGGGGTCTGACTATTTAATACACAGAACCTTTAGTTCACTGAAAAGTAATGCAAACAGCTGTCATTATCACAGAAAGATTGTCTCAATGTCATTACCATTCAAATAAATCAATTTTCAAACACTATTTGCATACGTTGTCAGAGAACAATGACTTATGTCTGTGACTGTGTAGTAAGTGCTGCTCCATCTGAAAGCGTATGCTGTTTATTACTGCTGATTAAAATGCGACTTTAGTGATTGAAAATAGTCAGCCCTATATAGAGTTCTCATAGAACCTACCCATGTAGATTTTCATTGTATGGACTGACCAAGTAGTCAATAAATCTTGGTTTTGACACAGTCATCAACACATTGTCTTGTCTCTTCATCATTTACACACTGCCTTGCATTTCTAGTAATGGATAATTGCATGCGCTGCAATTACGTTGTGCTGTTAAACCCTGCATGGCATAGTTTTAATTATCTCCCCATACTCTTCTGTTATCAAGTTCATCTCGCTCAAGTTTCACAGGCTAAATTAGTAGAAGTCAAAGACAAAGTAATGGTCTGCGCACTCAGCAACGCTCAAAGTTCTTGTGTTATTGCAACCTTGGGTGGTTCAATGAGGCAGGCATTGTACTGCTGTTTAATCGATAGGGCGCTGTAGGTTAGATGATGCCTTAATTCAGAACATAAGGGCCTTGGTTAATTGCAGTCGTCCGTTTGCTTGTTACATGGGGGTCTCGCTTGAGCAAAGTGTTTGCCTAAAGCTAAAATGAGCTCTTAACGTTAAGGGCTTCTCTTTTTCTCTCTCTCTCTTCCGCTAGCTTTCTTGCTTTTCCGAAACCTCAAATTAACCAGTTTCGCTCTCTTTAATTCGGTCTTCTTTATGCTGCGCTCTTTCTCACCTGAGTCTTTTGTTTGCAAGCATCTCAGGCTCTTCAACCTGCTTCCTCTCTTTCCTACCCAAAGTTCTTTGTGCCTGTCAACTGCAGGGAGTCTGGAAGTGTGATGGCGGGGTGGAAGTTGTTTGATTAGACTCCAGAGCGCTCAGGGCTGTTTTGTTTGGCCGCTGAATGGGCCGCGAGCTTGGGAAGAGTCGCGTTCAAAGAGAACTCGGAGAAAGTGACCTCTTGTCTCACAAAGCCTGAGGAATGAGCCGAGTTTTCCAAGGCCGAAACCATATCATCCAAAACAGAGGACTAGTGGTTCAGAGCGAAAACAAAAAGTGTGCAGGAAGCATGTTTTCTGGAAACCCAAATGTCCAGAGTTTAATCGATGGTCAAATACTTGGAAATGGTGCTGTGGAGCTTTATGAATGATATGTATGTTTATTCTCATGAGAATTCCTCAAGATTACTGTGGGATTACATGCTCCGTGTGTGTTTGCTGGGCAGATTTTGAAATACTGATTTCAAAACTGTGTTTTTCTATTGGGATTAGTGTCCAGTCATCTCTCAGCGGTGTTCATGACCCTGACCGCCCTGTTTAATCAGAATTACAACATGTTTACTTGCCGCTCTGACCGCCTGCTCAGGTTAATATGTATTAGCCGGGTTAGTTAATATGTATTAGCTGGAGTTACCTGTGTGTGTGTGTGTGGCCTTGACCAATATGATCAAATTCTCAGAGCAAAATTTGTATAATACGGCAGCTCCCATACTAGTGCACTTTCATCTTCTCATGTTAGCACAGCTGAATTGAGAATGTGCTTTATATATTTTTGGAGAATAATGGGGTGTTCAGAGGAGACATGTTTTAGCTTTAATGGTGAGTTTTAGTGTGACTTGTCATCCATGAGATGTGCTGTAAAGGACTTGTAAAACCAATTCACTTAGTGCAAGTAGACAAAAACAATGGACCACAGCATGAGCACATTATGCAGCATGAAAGCAGGGTAGAAGAATAAAAAAGTAGTGCAAGTCTGCTTCTTTCATAGTGTATCTTTCAGAACTTGGTTGCCCACACATGCTAGGGCAACTCACGAGTATTACTCGGCGGAAATGTTCATTTCAGTTCAACACAACAGTCCATAACAGTATAAGAATAGTGGCTGATTCGTAGATTTTGTCGAATGTATATGTATAAAGATTTAAGGTTTTTGAAAGCTTGGTGAAACTCTGACCTGTGAAATCGCATCACGTAACTGTGTGAGACCAATGGAAGATCAAAACATGACCTCTGGACAGAAATTTAAAATATGGAGCAATCGCTCAACTTTTTTTTTAAACAACAGAATTTTGCATGCACCGCGGCATAACTAGACTTTACTAGAAACATCCTTGCAGGTGTGTTGAGGCAAGTTGGAGCTTTCAGGACTGAGTTTGTGACTCCCGCAATAGAGCAAACTAAGAATACCACAATTCTTATTGCATGGTCTCTTAATAAAACAAAATGCCACAAAAAGTTTGGTAAATCTTAGCTAGAGGCTGCCTGGCCTAGCAGTGAATTGTGGATGGATGTTTCCCAGTACTTGGGTTGCAACTAGAAGGGCATCCGCTGTATAAAACATATACTAGATACGTTGGCAGTTCATTCTGTTATGGCGACCTCTGATGAATAAAGAGACTAAGGCATAGGAAAAAGAATGAATAAAATTAGCTAGAACAGTGGTTCCCAACTTGAGTCTGCACATTTTCTATGTATTGCTTTTGTTAGCACACCCGATTCCGATCTTCAGCTCGTTAGCAGAGAGCGAACCTTTTGTGTCAAATAAGAGAGACATACAAAATGCACAGGAGAGTTGGTCCTCAGGAATGGATTGGTAAACCACTGAACTAGAAACTTCAGGCAAGTGTTTTGGGACAGGCTGCAGTATGTGGGTCCTTTAAGAGCAGGATTAGCCATGCCTGTAGCACATCGGTGTGCAATTGTGCGAGAACAGATAGTGGAATGGATTAAAATACAAGGTGTCAAACAAAAGACAATTCAAAAATGCATGATTTTAGGATAACGGTCAAAAATATCTGTGTAGTACTGGGGTACATTAGTCTTCTTTCTGGAGATCTATTTCTCTGCCTGATATCTGCAGACAGTTGTGCTACAGTAGAGCAGAATTACAATAGAGCTCTTCAGGTGGTAAATTATCAGAAATAAAGGTACAAAAACTGTCACTGGGGTAGTATCATTGCAAAGGTATTGCTTTGTGTACATTTAGTTACTGATATGTACAATGTGGGTACTAATAAGTATCTATAAGTTACCAATATGGACCTATAAGGTACTATCTTGTACCTTTTGAAAGTACCACCCCAGTGATGACGTTTATACCTTTATCTCTAGAGAACAACACGACTGGGCACCCCTGCTCTTGTACATTCACATAGAAAAAAACTGAATCACAGTTCCACAATAAACAAAAATGTGCGTAAAATTTCCAACTTTCAAGAATTTCTGCATATTGCTTGCTTATGTTGGTTTTGCAAAAAACAAAAAAAAAATCATAGACCTTCCTATTACATTCTTGGATCTTAAGTCATCGACCAGCATTCATTTTCTGGTTTAGAAGGAACAGAAATACCAAGGATTTGTGCGACCTAGAAGTATGCAAAAAAAATAAATTAAAGTCCTTCCCTTTCCTTGGCACAGAGGCACCACTAACTCCTTTACTCTTCTTCAATCCTCCCTCAACATAAACCCCATCATCCTCTGGATTACGGTTCCCTAACCCGGACTCACTTAAAGACCACTACAAATCCTGCTAGCTCTGCTAAGCTGTACTTACCATGTCTAGATTGTTTTTGCCCCACAGAAACCTTCCCTGAACCAAAGCCAAGATCAACGCTGCCTCTCAGTTCAGCTCTTTCCCCTCTATCTTCCCTTGCTCTGAGACTCACACACGGAAACTGAATGGCGCTGCCGTTTTTGAGAGCAATACAATGAAGTGCCATTTTGTCCCTGCTGCTCAATGACTGTTGCGCTAGCTGCAGACTTGGCAGCAGAAATCGTACCCTATTTTTATTATTGTATGAACAGTAAAAGTCAGGCAAAATGCATTAGCACAGTTTTTGAAAGATCCCTTGAGCTCTCTTTGACGTTTGCTCTTTTGCAGTTTTCTCAATCAGCTTTGCAATCGAAAGTGTGGTAGTTTTTGTTTTAAATGGCTAATAGGCGATGTTGTCATGCCAGATCCGATCACACTTTAAAGAACTCTTCCTTTTGGACTCCAAAGGGATTCCAACAGTTGTTATAGAAGCAAATTTTAATGATCAAATTAAACCGCTTCTTTTGTGTTTAGCCTACTAGCTTAGCATAGCATTAACAGGCACAAAATGACAACAACTTTATTTTAATTACATGTCAAATGTTCCAGTTTACCCAAAGCTCATTATAAACATCTTGTTTGTTGTCAGGGAAGATTCAAATTATAGCCTATTTTGCCTAGCATTGTCAACTGCTTCGGAAAGTTATTTTTATTAATTGGAAAATGACATTTCACGTTGGATTACCAAAGTTAAATAGTCTTATTACATGTTTCCTTTTGCGTTTTGAGTCGGCTTTCATTTAAGCAAAGGCTTAGCCTAATAATTTAGCATAGAATTAGCTGTCTTTTAGCTGAAAAATACATAACACATTATAATGCCAAAGCTAAATGATCAATTTATTTGACTTTGTGTTTTCAGTTGGCCTTCGGTTAGCAAGCTTGTTTTGATTACTTACATAATTATAAATCACATCAAAATGCCAAAGTGAAATGGTCAAATTAAATGCGCCTTTGTGTTTTCAGTTAGCCTTCAGGTAATGTTGTGTTTAGCTACTAGGCATTTCAGAAAAGCTTTTTGATTAGATTATAGATCACATTATCACCAAATCTGAATAGTCTAATTAAAAATCTCTTTCTGTTTTCAGTTATTTTTTAGCTGGCAAGCTAACATCAATATGCTCTCATATATATGAGAGTATATTACATCATATACTCTCATAGACTCTCATAATTATCTTAGAAAAGCTGTTTTGATGTGGCTACAGTGTAAATTGTTGCCCTTCACCTAAATGTAGGTTAAAAACAGCATTCAATTTCTAAAGCTAAATGGCCAAAATTAAACAACGTCTTTCTATTTTTCATTTGGACTTCTGTTAGCAAGTTAACAACTTTAGCGTAAGAGTAATTGACTTAAAACCTTATTTGATTAGCTAGAACTGTATTTTAACGTTTACGCACATTAATGCAAACTTTATTGTAAAACTATCAAATTAAACATTTCCTTCAATTTGGTGAGGTTGTGTGCTAGCCTACCATTAACTATTTCTGCAAAGGTACATTTAATTAGTTGAAACAAAAAGGCTGAATAGCCATAGGCTATATGCAAGGCTAGTGTTTTTCAGCCAATGATAAACTTCCGGTGAAGAAGCTTAATGTGACTATTTCAATTTAGTTCGGTTCTTTTTACAGCATCGGTGTTGTAATGTTATACAATACATTCAGTTAAATAGACTCAGCATTCATTCGGTTGTTTAAGCGTAAAACGAGATGAAAGATTGGCTGTCTGAAATTAAAGTCCATGTGCATATACCCCATTTAATACTTGCCCTTTGTGTTTTCATTTGGCTTTCCGTTAGCAGGATAGCAGCTTAATCTGTACATTAGCATTACTGTTATGCTAATAGAAAAAAAAAAAACTTTGATTACAAAAAATAAGTTGAGTCATATCATAGAATAAATGTTTGTCAAGCTTCGCATTTAATGTAGCATATTAAAACAAAAAAGTAAATTTTGTAAACCCTTGTGTGGAAATTTACAAAATGTTTTATTGGAAATGTTAAACAGTTTATTTCAACATTTATTAAACAGTTTATTAAACAGTTTTATTTCAAGGTCCTTACCTGTTACTTAAATGGTAATAAAATAAATAGATTTTTTTCCCAAAGGTGTTTTTTGTATTTACACTGTAAAAAATATCCAATAAATCAACTGGTTAGGTATTTGTATTAAAGTTTTTTTTTCCATATTATTCACGGTTGTGAATTGCAATGGTCTTAAACGCAATTCCTGGAGGGCCGCAGCTCTGCATAGTTAAGCTCCAACCACTTCCAACTCACACCTGTTTATAATCTCTAGTAGTCTTGAACACCTTGATTAGTTGGATCAGCTGTGTTTGATTAGGGTTGGAGCAAAACTGTGCAGAGCTGTGGCCCCTCCAGGAATCGACTTTGAGACCTATGATTTAGATTGATTGGGCATGATTGAGTCTTTTTCTATACAGTGGGTTTGTATAAATTATAATAAATTACAAGCATATGAAAATACGACATAGATAAAAGTAAAATATGCAGCACTTTATGGGTTTCTGGAGAGTCTAGCGGTATATAAATACTTGTATTTTTTAAAAATATATATTTATTATTTGTTTTTTGTCCTGTCTTTGTAATTCTGTTGCACTGTGGAAGCTCTGTCACAAAAACAAATTCCTTGTATGTGTAAACATACCTGGCAATAAAGCTCTTTCTGATTCTGATTCAGGTACAAAAATTTAACAATCAAACATAAGGTCATCATTGTATAAATTATTTAAAAGTAATAAAATCTTTAATCTTTAATAAACAATCTAATCTTGCGATGTGGACTATTCCTTATACACATATTTCGATATCGATGTTCACACGATATCAACCCTACATAAAACTTAAAAATGTCAAATAAAGGTCACTGTTTCAACATGAAAACAGGAAAGATCGAGGTCCCACAATTGCAATTCAAAACATAAATAATAATAATATTAATAATAATGAAAACATGAAAACCATTAATCACAAAATAGTTAAGATGGTTAATTTCCAGATATTTTACAGTGTATAAAATAGATTCTTGGAATGAAATTTCAAAGTACACTTTGAAAAAATGTCTGCTGTTTGCTATTACCAGCCAAAGTGTTCCCAATGAGGAAAAAAGGCAAATACGTCCATACAAAACGAAGTATGGAGATTAATCAATTTTTCTAAATGTATACACTGTTTCACAAAGCCATCAAACTAAGACAGAACGTCACAGAAGTCCAATTTCGTTTCAAGCTGTGCTCAGCTGTGACGAGAGCTCTGCAAGAAAAAGCTTGGCTTGCATTCGCTTTGGTCAGTCCGCCGCCAAGCACAGCTTTGATATTTGCGCTGCTTAGCTTTTGTTTGCATCAGTCGCAGTCACTTTGTGCATCCTAGTTCCTAACACACACACACACACACGTCCAATGATTGCCTACAGCAATGCGGCCCAAAATGCAACTCTCTCTCTCTCTCTTTTTCTGTCACTCACATATACATCGTTGGAAAGAAAGAAGCCCTTATCTTCCTCACCAGAGACACTTAGTTCATGTGCCTGCATGCAAATGAACAAATATTCAGTGTCCGCTCACTTCCTCTCTCACTCACACACACACACACACACTCACAGCTGCATTGAAAAACATAATGTGTGTGTGTTAGAAGGGAGGTGCGTCTGACAGTCATGCCATGGCCGATAATGGCGCGGCTGTGTTGTCACTTCAGTCAGGTTTGAGCTCTTTTGTTGCTTGTGGTGTTGTGCCTGCACCACACACACACAATGCCCAGATCTCCAATGTTGGGTGTGTGTTGTGTTTGTGTTTCTTCTTCGGCATGTTTTTGTTTGTTTTATGCCTGGGCACGGAGCGTTTAGATAGAGCAGTCTTTTTCACCGCTAACGCCTGTAGCCACATTCGTTTGATCAGATAAGACCAAATGTTCATTTGCCTGTGAAATTCTTTCCTTCCTCCACTTCCCTCGCGTTTTTCTGACTTCACACAACATCGAGATGCCAGTGCTCTGTTTGCTTTTTAATGCACAAGCCATATTTCGTTTGGAGTTTTGTGGATCTTCTTCGGATGAATCATTAACTAGGTTTATCTTGTCTCGTGTGCAATATGTACAGTTGAAGTCAACATCTTCGCCCTCCTGTGAATTTTTGTTTTTTTCTTTTTCAAATATTTCCCAAAGTTTAACAGAGCAAGGCATTTTTCATAGTATTTCCTATAATATTTTTCTTCTGGAGAAAAGTCTTAATTGTTTTATTTTAGCCACAAAAATAAAATAATAAAAATAAAATTAAGGTTAATGTTAATGTTTTAAGGTCATTGTTGTTAGCCCCCTTAAGACATATATATTTTTGATACTTTTGTCTACAACAGGGGTCTCAACCCCAAGGCCGCAAACGGTTCTGGTCTGTGGATCAATTGGTACAGATCCAAACAAGAAATCATTTATTATTTTCCTTTTATTAATTATCTGAGTCTGAACGATTTTTATTATTTAGAAAAATCTTTTATTTGGAAAATTACCCTATTCTCTCAGTTTCATCTTTTCATCAAGTTTCACTTGAGCACCAAAATTTAACCTACAAGCTAGCAAAATAAATCTGAAACCGACATCTTTAAAAAGTTTCTTTGTGAATGGGGAAAAGGCCCAGTAAAGGGACCCAGACAAGGAATGGATTCACAACCCATTTGTCAACAAATCAGGTGATTCCACCATGTCTCTGCAAGAAAAAAGATAAACTGTTGCGGATCGCAAATACAGCGGCCGTTCACACATCAGGCTCTATTTGAACTATCTAGGCGGCAAAGTCTAAAGGCGTGGCACAAAGAAAAAATTTAAAGATGGAAAAATACGGTTGTGCCCCAGCACATGGTATACACAGGGTTGTGCTTATTATCTTAATGAGTTAAGGGTGTTTTGAGCATAACGTGCATTCAAACAATAAGAGTCCCATCTCCCATTTCCTTTAAGAGTCAGTTGCGTCATGCCATGGTGCATTTGCTATTTACATGGTGGACTTTGTAAGTGGAAAAACTGAATGCTTCACTAGCGGGAACACATTTAAACCATCTACAAAGAACGAGCCTCCTCCATTTAACCTCTTTACTTTCTCTTTACTTTCGTGGAGTAAGGAAACTCCACTGAAGACATCCATTAGCCAACATATTTAATTTAGTTTAAGCGCAAATATTTGTTTCAAAACTACTTCTAAATTCAGTTCTTATTTCCAGCAAATGAATAAATGATCAATAATAATGAAGTGTGGTGAAAAAACTGAGTTGTATCCTAACACACGTCCTATTCTTATGCACCATATGGTGATGCATACATCTTCCAAACTCTAAACCTGTTTTTATTTAAACAAATATAAATATGCATATAATAAATAATACTGCTAATAATAATACTGTACAAATGCAAATGGTCATGAATTAACTGAAAAAAAGCCCCCCGAAAGTGAAGAAGGCATGGAGGTATCTATGTACTAAATAATAATTTTTGTAATATTTTAACCCTTTATTTTTTTCATATGTTAAGATATTTGTGTATGCTGTACATCCTCTGTGTAATAAGCGTTTAGACCTGCATAGGTGCATAACTAATGCGATCTGCACTGGACTTTAGACCTGTTTTTACTAGGTCAACGGCGCAGTTGATTTCAGTTTCTCAGAATAGTAACGCGCCAACAATTAACCTTAACACGGGTGTGCTGGTCTATAAAGGAGGTGTGAGTCCACAAAGTAGCGCAAATGTATTTGCTATTTAAACAATTTGGTGCAAAACGTGAAAATTAGAGTTGCGATGAAAATCTGAAAATAGCAACAAATCGCACCAAACACATCTTGCACCTTATTGCACTGGGTGTATGATAGGGCCCATCGTGTCTTTTCTGCACACAAGTTCGTTATTTCCAATTGAGGTGCACAGTTAGCACACATATATTGGGAGCGATGTGCACACAGTTAAAAAAGTTTGCGCTTTCCTTGCGATTCCAGTTGAAACATGTTTTCAGAATACTCTTGAGTGCACCATGGGGTCACATGAAAAGAACTGATAATCCACTTAATACTTAGTATGAATATAGATATTTCAGTAGTGTAATTACCTCAGACAAAGACAAAACACCCAAACACTGCAGTGTTTTTAATTTTCTTCATAATTAACACTTGTATCAGAGTTGCAGCAACGTTTGTCAGCTTGTCATCCTCCAAGAAAACAGTTGATGTTTGCCTAGAAACGTACAAAAAAAAATTGTCAAGCGTTGACCAGTCTGCATTGATTAAATAGGTTGGGGACCACTGGTCTACAGAACAAACCATTTTTATACAATGACAATAATTACCCTAACTCGCCTAGTTAACCTAATTAACCTAGTTAAGTCTTTAAATGTAACTTCAAGCTGAATACAAGTATCTTGAA